>NW_024571687.1:0-227773 GCF_018320785.1 Cheilinus undulatus | reverse complement strand
TTTTACCTTCTATATAAGGGCCTTGTTTCCCACTATTTAAGAGACTATTCTCCCGTATTTAAGGTTCTTTTACCCTCCATTTTTGGCCTTTTTAACCTCTATTTTTTGGCCTTTTTTAACATCCCTGTTTGGGCTTTTTCCCTCCTTTGCCCACCAGTTCAACCAACTTTTCCAAAAGTTGCCAACAAAGGTCCGTCAACAGACGCTGTCTTTGTGAAAAACTGTCTTAGTGCTAGAATATTGAGTGAAATAACTATGAATGGATTTAGACTGTAATAAAAATCTGTTTTGAACCTAGCTGTATCTCCTGACCAACTCTTCTGCACGTGTGCAGACTTACTCTGAGACTAATTCTCCACAGCTGATCACAGACACTCAAAAACAAGTCCAGTCACAGATATTTCCCAGAACCAGGAGCCACACCCAGAGAGAGCTGGTTCTGATGTCGGTAACAAGGACCAGATGAGGGGGCTCTCAGTGAAACCAGAGCAGAGCAACATCGGGTCTTTATGTTGAGGCTGGTCAGGGATTAAAGCACATCTATCTGAGATCTGGGGTTAGTTTATGAAGTTATCTGATCAGACTGCAGGCTGCAGGAAGAGCAGACTGGTGTTGATCCTCAGCTCCATGATCTGGAACTGAAGACCAGTGATTTCTGATCTAAATAAAGAAGAATAAAGCTAAACCTGCTTCACAGAGCCAACCTGAGCCGCTCAGAGACAGAGAAGCACGGCCATGTTCTCAGTTATCCTGGGACAGACAGTGATGAATGGCTGAGGTCAGACTTCCTCTGATGTATGCGCCATTGCTCACAGCCATGATGGTAATCATGAATTTAAACGTCTGATTATTTACTGAGCATTTAAGTGAATAGATAGGTGTTTGGTAGATCGTTTCTTGGCAGAGAAGATCTGGAACATTTCTCATGGACCGATCCACAGGTAGGTTCTTTACAGATGTGGCTCCATGTAACAGGAAATAAACTTTGATCAGGATGAGATTCATGGACATGAAGCAGACAGAATCCTTCTCTCTGTTAGTGCTGAGACCACTAGTCCAGACTGAGGAGGCTCTGACTTTAGAAAGGATTAGAAAGAGGGAGAAACTCCAGCTAAAAGTGCTGCACTAAGGGTAAGTGTCCAGGTATGGTCACAACACACCTTCAATTCAGGCCACACCTACAGGTGAGTCATCTAAGAAGCCAGCCAATGAGAGCTTAGATAACTGACAGCTCTCTGTTTGAACAACGACCTTCAGGAGATAATCAAAGCTGCTCACCTGGCTGTTGTGTATCTCCCTGGCTGTTGTGTATCTCACCTGGCTGTTGCGTATCTCACCTGGCTGTTGTGTATCTCACCTGGCTGTTGTGTATCTCACCTGGCTGTTGTGTATCTCACCTGGCTGTTGTGTATCTCACCTGGCTGTTGTGTATCTCACCTGGCTGTTGTGTATCTCACCTGGCTGTTGTGTATCTCACCTGGCTGTTGTGTATCTCACCTGGCTGTTGTGTATCTCACCTGGCTGTTGTGTATCTTACCTGGCTGTTGTGTATCTCCCTGGCTGTTGTGTATCTTACCTGGCTGTTGTGTATCTCCCTGGCTGTTGTGTATCTCACCTGGCTGTTGTGTATCTCACCTGGCTGTTGTGTATCTCCCTGGCTGTTGTGTATCTCACCTGGCTGTTGTGTATCTCCCTGGCTGTTGTGTATCTCACCTGGCTGTTGTGTATCTCCCTGGCTGTTGTGTATCTCACCTGGCTGTTGTGTATCTTACCTGGCTGTTGTGTATCTCACCTGGCTGTTGTGTATCTCACCTGGCTGTTGTGTATCTCACCTGGCTGTTGTGTATCTCACCTGGCTGTTGTGTATCTCCCTGGCTGTTGTGTATCTCACCTGGCTGTTGTGTATCTCCCTGGCTGTTGTGTATCTCACCTGGCTGTTGTGTATCTCACCTGGCTGTTGTGTATCTCACCTGGCTGTTGTGTATCTCACCTGGCTGTTGTGTATCTCACCTGGCTGTTGTGTATCTCACCTGGCTGTTGTGTATCTCCCTGGCTGTTGTGTATCTCACCTGGCTGTTGTGTATCTCACCTGGCTGTTGTGTATCTCACCTGGCTGTTGTGTATCTCACCTGGCTGTTGTGTATCTCACCTGGCTGTTGTTCCGAGCCTCAAAGTCATCCAGTCCGGCGTCTCTCTGCTGCTGCAGTCTCTTCTGACTCTCCACCAACAGGAAACACACCAACCACCGATACGCCGACACGCTGACTGAGACCAGACATGAAAGAGACAGAGCCAGAGAGAATAGGAAAGGGCAGAAGTAAACCGTCATCTATTTCTGTGTTCCTACTCTCATTGGTTACCTGAAGGCTCCATACACTCATCCAGAGTGGCTGCTGTGAATTTATTTTGAAGGATTCTGTGGTAATCATCCAGGAAGTCGACAGTGTGAAGAGGAGACTCAATCTTTACTCCGTCTGAATAGAAAACACAGAAATGTTAATTAGCACAAATATGCTCTGATGACAGACGTTAACTTCCTCTCTTTCTCGTGTTCTGACTGACCGTGTTGTTTGGCGTGTAGCCAGCTCAGCAGGTAGTTGCTGGTCTGTTGCAGCAGCACGTTGTTGTCTCCTTCATATGTGCAGTTTGGATCATTATCGTTCCTTAGATCGCCCAGACGGTTCACTAGAGAGAGAGAGACATCAGCTCTCTGACCCTGTGAATACCTCACATTAAGACCAGTGCTGAGTGATCAGAGAGCCGAGAGCATCCAGCTAGCATCCAGCTAGCATCCAGCTAGCATAGAGCTACACATTCAAGGCACTGCTAGCATCCAGCTAGCATCCAGCTAGCATCGAGCTACACGTTCAAGGCAAAGCTAGCATCCAGTTAGCATCCAGCTGGCATAGAGCTACACATTCGAGGAACAGCTAGCATCCAGCTACATGTTCAAGGAACGCTTAGCATCCAGCTATATGTTCAAGGACAACTAGCATCTAGCTACATGTTCAAGGAACACCTAGCATCCAGCTACATGTTCAAGGTAAACCTAGCATCCAGCTACATGTTCAAGGTAAACCTAGCATCCAGCTACATGTTCAAGGAAAACCTAGCATCCAGCTACATGTTCAAGGTACACCTAGCATCCAGCTACATGTTCAAGGAACACCTAGCATCCAGCTACATGTTCAAGGAACACCTAGCATCCAGCTACATGTTCAAGGAACACCTAGCATCCAGCTACATGTTCAAGGAACACCTAGCATCCAGCTACATGTTCAAGGAACACCTAGCATCCAGCTACATGTTCAAGGAACACCTACCATCCAGCTACATGTTCAAGGAACACCTAGCATCCAGCTACATGTTCAAGGAACACCTAGCATCCAGCTACATGTTCAAGGAACACCTAGCATCCAGCTACATGTTCAAGGAACACCTAGCATCCAGCTACATGTTCAAGGAACACCTACCATCCAGCTACATGTTCAAGGAACACCTAGCATCCAGCTACATGTTCAAGGAACACCTAGCATCCAGCTACATGTTCAAGGAACACCTAGCATCCAGCTACATGTTCAAGGAACACCTAGCAACCAGCTACATGTTCAAGGTAAACCTAGCATCCAGCTACATGTTCAAGGCACACCTAGCATCCAGCTACATGTTCAAGGCACACCCAGCATCAAACCAATCACAAAACATTCCATCCTTGCCTTTAAATTTAGCACCATAAAAACCTATTAAACATTCCATCCTTGCTTTTGAATTAAGCACCATGAAACCACAGAACATTCCATCATTGCCATTAAATAGAGCACCATGACACCTCTAAAACATTCCATCCTCGCCTTTAAGGAGAGCACCATGAAACCTGTAAAACATTCCATCCTTGCTTTTGAATTAAGCACCATGAAACCACAAAACTTTCCATCATTGCCTTTAAATAGAGCACCATGACACCTCTAAAACATTCCATCCTTGCCTTTAAAGAGAGCACCATGAAACCTGTAAAACATTCTGTCCTTGCCTTTAAAGAGAGCACCATGAAACCTATAAAACATTCCATCCTTGCCTTCAAATAGAGCACCATGAAACCTGTAAAACTTTCCATCCTTGCCTTTAAATTTAGCACCACGAAACATACAAATCATTCTGTCCTTGCCTTTAAATTTGGCACCATGAAACCTATAAACATTCCATCCTTGCCTTTAAATAGAGCACCATGAAACCTATAAAACATTTCATCCTTGCTTTTAAAGAGAGCACCATGAAACCTGTAAAACATTCCATCCTTGCCTTTAAATATAGCACCATGAAACATACAAAACATTCCATCCTTGCCTTCAAATAGAGCACCGTGAAACCTGTAAAACATTCCATCCTTGCCTCTACACATAGCACCACTACAGCCTACTTCCACACCTCTGCCAAACTCACAATCAGTTGTCCAAACAATTGCTTTTATTTTTCCATTATCATAGACTTCAGTTCATATTTGCAATTAACTTGAACAAATCGAAACTTGGTGGACGAGACAAAACATCACGCTACTATGTTGTATCGATGTTTTCCCACCCCTAGTACCAAGCATGTGGACATGGGTCCTAGAGTGAACCCAGTCTGGTATCTGATGACTCAGCATGGATGTTAATCTAAACATGGAGTCTAGGAGAGAGATAGAGACTGACTAGCCAGGTATCCGTGTCCACCACACGCCTCCCTGCACTCCTGGATCCCCCGCTGAGCCATCCACGAGCCCAGAGGTTTCCCGCTGCAGCCGATGGCGTGGATCTCTCTGCCCATCTCCGCCTGCAAACACAGACATGCAGACGTGCACAAACATATTAACAGAAATGTTCAGATCTGCTGATCCAGATCAGACCGTTATCGGTAGCGGTCGCAGGGACGCTCCTGTAGAGAGCAGGATACCTGAATAAAACCTCTGCTATCATCCTCACCTGTCTGTCACTCCTGTCCCTCATCACCTGTCCCATCTGAAACTCCACAAAGTTCATGAAGATGGTTTTAGTGAAATGTTCCAGGGCGTAGGCTGCAGCCAGGTAGGGGATCAGACGCCACTGCTGTAAGACAAAGATTGAAATCATTGACCTTAACCTTAGATTCTCTATCTCTGTAGTTAACGCTACCAGAGGCATGAAACCTCAGAGACCTGCATCTGGTACTCCAGGACGGGGATCTCCTCAGTGTCTTTGGGCCCAAACTGCCTCCTGGTGGCTGAGAAGCGGATCGCCACGGTCAGAGCCAGCTTCAGGTTGGTCAGAGCCATCCTGGTGATGGACACCCGGCCCCCGGACAGGGCCCCCAAAGAGGCCCCGAAACGCTTTTTAGGGTCCTGGAGGACAGAGAGAGGAGAGGGTAGTTCTCTAACAGTCCTGTAAAACCTGGGACAGTAGCAGGGGGTTTAAGCCAGACAGTCTGTTGTGGTTCAGAAGGGCCTGGTAGGTGCAGGACAGTAGAGTGAATCCTGATTGGTCAGTAATAAAGAAGAACGCCACAGAGTCAACATGGAGTGTTTCCACAAACTAAAAGCCTGGATCAACACTAACACACTACTGTTAGTTTGTTAGTTCAGCGGTTGGACAGGAAGTCATGATGACATTAACAACAATGACAGCATGTTTTTACATTGTTATAGTTCACAGTATGAGAACCATTCTTATTTTCAATACTAATATGATGATGTCACTGACCTTATATGGAGTAACGTAGCGCCCATCAGGCGTCACGTCTCCAGTTTTATTCAGCAGATTCTCTCGAGGAATCCTCACGCCATGAAACATGGCGAACCTGGAAGACATGAAGAAGACGCATCAAAGAGGTCTAGTTAAAGACGAGTCAAACACAAGTTAAACACTAGTTCAAGACGAGTCAATGACGTGTTCAAGACAAGTAAAACACGAGTTAAAGACAGATTAAAGACGAGTTCAAGACAAGTCAAAGACAAGTTAAAGACGAGTCAAAGACGAGTCAAAGACGAGTTCAAGATGAGTAAAACACGAGTTGAAGGCGAGTCAAAGATGACTCAAAGATGAGTTCAAGACAAGTTAAAGATGAGTTATTGACGAGTCAAGACAAGTTAAAGACAAGTCAAAGATGAGTCAAAGATGAGTTAACAACGAGTCAAAGACAAGTTAAAGACAAGTCAAAGATGAGTCAAAGATGAGTTAACAACGAGTCAAAGACAAGTTAAAGACAAGTTGAAGATGAGTCAAAGATGAGTTAACAACGAGTCAAAGACAAGTTAAAGACAAGTCAAAGATGAGTCAAAGATGAGTTAACAACGAGTCAAAGACAAGTTAAAGACAAGTTGAAGATGAGTTAAAGACGAGTCAATGACGAGTTCAAGATGAGTAAAACACAAATCAAAGATGAATTAAAGACGAGTTCAAGACAAGTCAATGACAAGTTAAAGACGAGTTACAGACAAGTCAATTCCGAGTTCAAAATGAGTAAAACACAAGTTAAAGACGAATTAAAGACGAGTTCAAGACAAGTTAAAGAGATGTTAAAGACATGTTATAGATGAGTTACTGATGAGTCAAAGACAAGTTAAAGACAAGTTAAAGATGAGTCAAAGATGAGTTAAAGACAAGTCAAAGATGTTAAAGATGAGTTATTGACGAGTCAAAGACAAGTTAAAGACAAGTCAAAGATGAGTCAAAGATGAGTCAAAGACAAGTTAAAGACAAGTTGAAGATGAGTTAAAGACGAGTCAAAGACGACTTAAAGACAAGTCAAAGATGAGTTAAAGACTACTTCAAAACAAGTCCAAAACAAGTTACGGACAAGTCAAACATGAGTAAAAGACTAGTAAAAGACGAGTTAAAGATGAGTTAAAGACCAGTGAAAGATTACTTAAGGATGAGTAAAAGACAAATAAAAGACTAGTTAAAGACAAGTTAAAGACGAGTCAAAGACTAATTTAATACAAGTTAAAGACATGTTAAAGACAACTTAAACACGAGTCAAAAACGAGTTCAAGACAAGTTAAAGAGATATTACAGACATGTTCAAGATGAGATATTGACGAGTCAAAAACAAGTTGAAGATGAGTCAAAGATGAGTCAAAGATGAGTTAAAGACAAGTCAAAGATGAGTCAAAGATAAGTTAATAACAAGTCAAAGACAAGTTAAAGACAAGTTAAACATGAGTGAAAGACAAGTTAAAGACAAGTTAAAGATGAGTCAAAGATGAGTTAACGACGAGTCAAAGACAAGTTAACGACAAATTAAAGACTAGTTAAAGACAAGTTAACAACAAATTAAAGACCAGTTAAAGACAAGTTAAAGACATGTTAAAGATGAGTTAAAGACGAGTCAAAGATGAGTTAAAGATGAGTTACAGACGAGTTAAAGACGAGTCAAAGACCAATTAAAGACAAGTAAATCACAAGTCAAAGATGAGTTACAGACGAGTTAAAGGCGAGTCAAATACCAATTAAAGACGAGTAAATCACAAGTCAAAGATGACTTAAAGACGAATCAAAGATGAGTTAAAGACTAATTAAAGACGAGTCAAAAATGAGTTAAGGACAAGTCAAACACGACTAAAGGACCAGTTAAAGATGTGGGAAAGAAAAGTTAAAGATGTGAGAAAGACTAGTTAAAGACTAGTTAGAGACAAGTTAAAGATGAGTTAAAGATGTGTCATAGACAAGTTGAAGTGAGGACTTGAGAAAAAGAGTACTAGTTAAATTGATGACTTGTGAAAAAGAGGACTAGTTACAGTGATGACTTGTGAAAAAGAGGTCTAGTTAAAGTGATGACTTGTGAAAAAGAGGACTAGTTACAGTGATGACTTGTGAAAAAGAGGTCTAGTTAAAGTGATGACTTGTGAAAAAGAGGTCTAGTTAAAGTGATGACTTGTGAAAAAGAGGACTAGTTACAGTGATGACTTGTGAAAAAGAGGTCTAGTTAAAGTGATGACTTGTGATAAAGAGGACTAATTAAAGTGAAGACTTGTGATAAAGAGGACTAGTTAAAGTGAAGACTTGTGATAAAGAGGACTAGTTAAAGTGAAGACTTGTGATAAAGAGGACTAGTTAAAGTGAAGCCTTGTGATAAAGAGGACTAGTTAAAGTGAAGACTTGTGATAAAGAGGACTAGTTAAAGTGAAGCCTTGTGATAAAGAGGACTAGTTAAAGTGAAGACTTGTGATAAAGAGGACTAGTTAAAGTGAAGACTTGTGATAAAGAGGACTAGTTAAGCTAATGCTGGGTGAGTCTCTAAATCAACCTTCTAATGTGAAATGACTCGGGGTTATTACAGGTCATGGACAGCCTTTAGTTCTAATTTATCATCAGATTCATACAGAAATCCTCTCTGCTGTGCTTTAGTGTCTTAAATGTTCCTTTAACTAGAAACATGACAGTAGCTCCACCTAGTGGCCTCATTGATCCATCAGTAAAACCAGGTCTCTCTGAGAGTAAAGATCTGAGAGTTATTTAACCGTGTGTCTGCTGGATTCATCTTAGACTCAGATACAGCTGTAAAACCATGATAAAGCGGAGGGTCAGGTCCTGTACCCGTTATCCAGGCCGTTCTGACCCAGTTTCTTCCCCATGTCTCCCACCAGAACACCAGGCAGAGCCAGCAGAGTCTGAGGGTCTCTGACCTGGAAAACAATGGTGAGAGGAAATTCAGTTTGATAAAGACAACAGCCAGAGAAGTTCAACAATACTGAGGTTACGGTTAGAGGGGGAAGAACGGAGCAGGATTCAGTGAGACTAAAGAATTCACCGCTCCTCCGTCTGTAAAAATACCAACATAAACAATCCTGATAATAATCTCACCATATTAACAGCGGTCTGAAACCACTGCACCAACTATACCAGTCCTAGACATGAAACACTGCTAATCTAATCCCATTAAGATAATCTACCTCAAAATGTCTGTGAACATTCTTTCAGATTTCTCAAGGGTCCCAAAAGAAGTGTCCCAATTTCTTTTACATCTTCCCCAAATATTTCTGTGATTTTTTTTATCATAAAACCTTTAAATGGAAAGCGCCTAAAAACATTCCAGAGTATCTGAATATTCTCATACAAATTTCCAAAAAATTCAAGGCAAATTTTCCCTAAGATTTCTAATGTAATAAAAATATACACAAAATAATTCCCAAGAAATTCCAACAAACACCCTGAAAATTCACAGAAATTCAAATGAAATTCCAAAATTTTTATAAAACATGACTAAAGATGTCAAATTCCCCAAAAATTACAGAAAAACCCCATGTCTGATTATTTTAAAGCAAATTATACCACCCCAAAAAAACCCAGAGAAAAGCTAAAAAATATGGAAATATGTTTCTAAAAAATAGAAAATTTTAAAAGATATGAGAATTTCAAACAAATGACTTAAACATCAAAGACATTCTAGAAATCTAAGAGTAAAAACCCTTCAATGTTATAGAGGAGTAAAATGTGATGTCCTCATCTGATCAGAGGAGAAACTCTTCAATATTATAGAGGAGTAAAATGTGATGTCCTCATCTGATCAGAGGAGAAACTCTTCAACATTATAGAGGAGTAAAATGTGATGTCCTCATCTGATCAGAGGAGAAACTCTTCTGTGTTTAGAGGAGGAAAATGTGATGTCCTCATCTGATCAGAGGAGAAACTCTTCTGTGTTTAGAGGAGGAAAATGTGATGTCCTCATCTGATCAGAGGAGAAACTCTTCTGTGTTTAGAGGAGTAAAATGTGATGTCCTCATCTGATCAGAGGAGAAACTCTTCAACATTATAGAGGAGTAAAATGTGATGTCCTCATCTGATCAGAGGAGAAACTCTTCAATATTATAGAGGAGGAAAATGTGATGTCCTCATCTGATCAGAGGAGAAACTCTTCAACATTATAGAGGAGTAAAATGTGATGTCCTCATCTGATCAGAGGAGAAACTCTTCTGTGTTTAGAGGAGGAAAATGTGATGTCCTCATCTGATCAGAGGAGAAACTCTTCAATATTATAGAGGAGTAAAATGTGATGTCCTCATCTGATCAGAGGAGAAACTCTTCAACATTATAGAGGAGTAAAATGTGATGTCCTCATCTGATCAGAGGAGAAACTCTTCAATATTATAGAGGAGTAAAATGTGATGTCCTCATCTGATCAGAGGAGAAACTCTTCTGTGTTTAGAGGAGTAAAATGTGATGTCCTCATCTGATCAAAGGAGAAACTCTTCTGTGTTTAGAGGAGTAAAATGTGATGTCCTCATCTGATCAGAGGAGAAACTCTTCTGTGTTTAGAGGAGTAAAATGTGATGTCCTCATCTGATCAGAGGAGAAACTCTTCAACATTATAGAGGAGTAAAATGTGATGTCCTCATCTGATCAGAGGAGAAACTCTTCAATATTATAGAGGAGTAAAATGTGATGTCCTCATCTGATCAGAGGAGAAACTCTTCAATATTATAGAGGAGTAAAATGTGATGTCCTCATCTGATCAGAGGAGAAACTCTTCAACATTATAGAGGAGTAAAATGTGATGTCCTCATCTGATCAGAGGAGAAACTCTTCAATATTATAGAGGAGTAAAATGTGATGTCCTCATCTGATCAAAGGAGAAACTCTTCTGTGTTTAGAGGAGGAAAATGTGATGTCCTCATCTGATCAGAGGAGAAACTCTTCTGTGTTTAGAGGAGTAAAATGTGATGTCCTCATCTGATCAGAGGAGAAACTCTTCAATATTATAGAGGAGGAAAATGTGATGTCCTCATCTGATCAGAGGAGAAACTCTTCAATATTATAGAGGAGTAAAATGTGATGTCCTCATCTGATCAGAGGAGAAACTCTTCTGTGTTTAGAGGAGTAAAATGTGAGCCAGCAGGCTAAAATAACCGACGACCATCTTAAAACTACAGATAAAGAACTCTACTCTCAACAGTCTTTAGAGTTCTCTCTCTCTATGCTATCGCCACTCTCAGTGGTCACATGATCACAGGTCAGAGGTCGGAGTCTCACCGGGACGATGAAGGAGTGCAGGCCATGGCACACCTGGTCAGGTGTGTAGAGCTGAGCAAACACCACGGCGTGTGTCGCAGTCTTCCCCAGGTTCCCCACCCAGAACTTGGCTGCCTCGAAGTCTGGAGAGTTGATGATGAACTCCTGAGAAGTTGGGGTTCAAAGAGTCCGGAGGTGAGTTAACACGCTGATATACCAGCCATCTTTACCTCATGCTGACTGGCCTTCGATCAGGGGTGTCCAAACTAAGGCCCGGAGGCCAAATGCGTCCTTTTTCATTTTTCTATAACGTAAGTGGACAATGGCTCACACTAGAACATGAAGCTCATGCTTGACTGGAGTCTATAAGACCTGCTGTCTTACTGAATGATGAGTACAGGTTTGTGTTACCATGGGGGCTCGTCCGGGACGGTAACACAGAACTTTACTCGTCTGTGAAGAAGAAAGCACCAAAAAACATGAAGACAATATGAATGTTTTTGGATCAGTGTGTGGATTAGCTTCAGCTCTAGGCAGAGCCACTGTGCTCATTCTGTAAACAAACATTTTGACAGGACTATTTATTAAAGGTTTTTTTCTGAAACAACAGGAAATTCTCTGATACATGGAGTGTCATTCTAACTCTGACTGTGGCAGATCTGATGGTAACCAGGGCTGAACTGAAATCTGATAGACCTTCTAAAAACTCATTAAAATGACTAGCTATTTGTGTTGTTAGCCGTGAATTAGCCACTTGAGCATATTCAATCACTAAGCACAGCTTTACCCAAATTAGACCGGATTCTCAGACTTTAATATGATAATGGTGAGGTCTATAAAAGTGGCCGCATCATCATTATAACTCTCAGTGGGGGAAGTTTGGACACCCCTGCCTTACATGCTAACTTTAGCTCTGGGTGGACTATGTGGCAGAAACATAGGAACCCGACAGACTCTGTCCTGACCTGGGTTTCTGGGTCGTAGGTGGCCGTAGTCCTCATGGCTCTGGTGTTACTGCCGTGACTGAGCTCAGTGAGAGCGAAACATCCAAAGATCTGTAAAGAAGAACAAACCAAACTGGATTAAACCGAACTCTGAGGAGAGGACTAGAATAATCAGGACAGTCTCTTTCACTTTAAAGCCAGGTGAACACTGTGAGATGTTCCTGCGATTCAGCCACGAATGAAGAGTCGCACGACTCACTCTGAAGTCAGACTGACTTTCAGTCGGACTGGGCATCGTGTGTTGTGCTGTGTAAGGGGGTTACAACAGCCAGCCACGCCGCTTTTGATGCTCTGATCTGGTCCATCAGTCTGAGGTTTAGTGACTCTCTAGAACCTAAAGGTCTGGTTTATCGCTCTGATCTGGTCCATCAGTCTGAGGTTTAGTGACTCTCTAGAACCTAAAGGTCTGGTATTAACACTCTGATCTGGTCCATCAGTCTGAGGTTTAGTGACTCTCTAGAACCTAAAGGTCTGGTTTATAGCTCTGATCTGGTCCATCAGTCTGAGGTTTAGTGACTCTCTAGAACCTAAAGGTCTGGTATTAACGGTCTGATCTGGTCCATCAGTCTGAGGTTTAGTGACTCTCTAGAACCTAAAGGTCTGGTATTAACACTCTGATCTGGTCCATCAGTCTGAGGTTTAGTGACTCTCTAGAACCTAAAGGTCTGGTTTATCGGTCTGATCTGGTCCATCAGTCTGAGGTTTAGTGACTCTCTAGAACCTAAAGGTCTGGTATTAACACTCTGATCTGGTCCATCAGTCTGAGGTTTAGTGACTCTCTAGAACCTAAAGGTCTGGTTTATCGCTCTGATCTGGTCCATCAGTCTGAGGTTTAGTGACTCTCTAGAACCTAAAGGTCTGGTTTATCGCTCTGATCTGGTCCATCAGTCTGAGGTTTAGTGACTCTCTAGAACCTAAAGGTCTGGTATTAACACTCTGATCTGGTCCATCAGTCTGAGGTTTAGTGACTCTCTAGAACCTAAAGGTCTGGTATTAACACTCTGATCTGGTCCATCAGTCTGAGGTTTAGTGACTCTCTAGAACCTAAAGGTCTGGTATTAACACTCTGATCTGGTCCATCAGTCTGAGGTTTAGTGACTCTCTAGAACCTAAAGGTCTGGTATTAACACTCTGATCTGGTCCATCAGTCTGAGGTTTAGTGACTCTCTAGAACCTAAAGGTCTGGTATTAACACTCTGATCTGGTCCATCAGTCTGAGGTTTAGTGACTCTCTAGAACCTAAAGGTCTGGTTTATCGCTCTGATCTGGTCCATCAGTCTGAGGTTTAGTGACTCTCTAGAACCTAAAGGTCTGGTATTAACACTCTGATCTGGTCCATCAGTCTGAGGTTTAGTGACTCTCTAGAACCTAAAGGTCTGGTATTAACGGTCTGATCTGGTCCATCAGTCTGAGGTTTAGTGACTCTCTAGAACCTAAAGGTCTGGTATTAACACTCTGATCTGGTCCATCAGTCTGAGGTTTAGTGACTCTCTAGAACCTAAAGGTCTGGTATTAACACTCTGATCTGGTCCATCAGTCTGAGGTTTGGTTACTCTCTAGAACCTAAAGGTCTGGTATTAACACTCTGATCTGGTCCATCAGTCTGAGGTTTAGTGACTCTCTAGAACCTAAAGGTCTGGTTTATCGCTCTGATCTGGTCCATCAGTCTGAGGTTTAGTGACTCTCTAGAACCTAAAGGTCTGGTATTAACGGTCTGATCTGGTCCATCAGTCTGAGGTTTAGTGACTCTCTAGAACCTAAAGGTCTGGTATTAACACTCTGATCTGGTCCATCAGTCTGAGGTTTAGTGACTCTCTAGAACCTAAAGGTCTGGTATTAATGGTCTGATCTGGTCCATCAGTCTGAGGTTTAGTGACTCTCTAGAACCTAAAGGTCTGGTGTTATCGCTCGGATCTGGTCCATCAGTCTGAGGTTTAGTGACTCTCTAGAACCTAAAGGTCTGGTATTAACGGTCTGATCTGGTCCATCAGTCTGAGGTTTAGTGACTCTCTAGAACCTAAAGGTCTGGTATTAACACTCTGATCTGGTCCATCAGTCTGAGGTTTAGTGACTCTCTAGAACCTAAAGGTCTGGTATTAACACTCTGATCTGGTCCATCAGTCTGAGGTTTAGTGACTCTCTAGAACCTAAAGGTCTGGTATTAACACTCTGATCTGGTCCATCAGTCTGAGGTTTAGTGACTCTCTAGAACCTAAAGGTCTGGTATTAACACTCTGATCTGGTCCATCAGTCTGAGGTTTAGTGACTCTCTAGAACCTAAAGGTCTGGTATTAACACTCTGATCTGGTCCATCAGTCTGAGGTTTAGTGACTCTCTAGAACCTAAAGGTCTGGTTTATCGCTCTGATCTGGTCCATCAGTCTGAGGTTTAGTGACTCTCTAGAACCTAAAGGTCTGGTTTATCGCTCTGATCTGGTCCATCAGTCTGAGGTTTAGTGACTCTCTAGAACCTAAAGGTCTGGTTTATCGCTCTGATCTGGTCCATCAGTCTGAGGTTTAGTGACTCTCTAGAACCTAAAGGTCTGGTATTAACGGTCTGATCTGGTCCATCAGTCTGAGGTTTAGTGACTCTCTAGAACCTAAAGGTCTGGTATTAACGCTCTGATCTGGTCCATCAGTCTGAGGTTTAGTGACTCTCTAGAACCTAAAGGTCTGGTTTATCGCTCTGATCTGGTCCATCAGTCTGAGGTTTGGTTACTCCCTAGAACCTAAAGGTCTGGTATTATAGCTCTGATCTGGTCCATCATTCTGAGGTTTAGTGACTCTCTAGAACCTAAAGGTCTGGTATTAACAGTCTGATCAGGTCCATCAGTCTGAGGTTTAGTGACTCTCTAGAACCTAAAGGTCTGGTATTAACACTCTGATCTGGTCCATCAGTCTGAGGTTTAGTGACTCTCTAGAACCTAAAGGTCTGGTATTAATGGTCTGATCTGGTCCATCAGTCTGAGGTTTAGTGACTCTCTAGAACCTAAAGGTCTGGTATTAACACTCTGATCTGGTCCATCAGTCTGAGGTTTAGTGACTCTCTAGAACCTAAAGGTCTGGTATTAACACTCTGATCTGGTCCATCAGTCTGAGGTTTAGTGACTCTCTAGAACCTAAAGGTCTGGTTTATCGGTCTGATCTGGTCCATCAGTCTGAGGTTTAGTGACTCTCTAGAACCTAAAGGTCTGGTTTATCGCTCTGATCTGGTCCATCAGTCTGAGGTTTAGTGACTCTCTAGAACCTAAAGGTCTGGTATTAACGGTATGATCTGGTCCATCAGTCTGAGGTTTAGTGACTCTCTAGAACCTAAAGGTCTGGTATTAACGGTCTGATCTGGTCCATCAGTCTGAGGTTTAGTGACTCTCTAGAACCTAAAGGTCTGGTATTAACGGTCTGATCTGGTCCATCAGTCTGAGGTTTGGTTACTCTCTAGAACCTAAAGGTCTGGTATTAACACTCTGATCTGGTCCATCAGTCTGAGGTTTAGTGACTCCCTAGAACCTAAAGGTCTGGTATTAATGGTCTGATCTGGTCCATCAGTCTGAGGTTTAGTGACTCTCTAGAACCTAAAGGTCTGGTATTAACGGTCTGATCTGGTCCATCAGTCTGAGGTTTAGTGACTCTCTAGAACCTAAAGGTCTGGTATTAACACTCTGATCTGGTCCATCAGTCTGAGGTTTAGTGACTCTCTAGAACCTAAAGGTCTGGTATTAACGGTCTGATCTGGTCCATCAGTCTGAGGTTTAGTGACTCTCTAGAACCTAAAGGTCTGGTATTAACGGTCTGATCTGGTCCATCAGTCTGAGGTTTAGTGACTCTCTAGAACCTAAAGGTCTGGTATTAACGGTCTGATCTGGTCCATCAGTCTGAGGTTTAGTGACTCTCTAGAACCTAAAGGTCTGGTATTAACACTCTGATCTGGTCCATCAGTCTGAGGTTTAGTGACTCTCTAGAACCTAAAGGTCTGGTATTAACACTCTGATCTGGTCCATCAGTCTGAGGTTTAGTGACTCTCTAGAACCTAAAGGTCTGGTATTAACACTCTGATCTGGTCCATCAGTCTGAGGTTTAGTGACTCTCTAGAACCTAAAGGTCTGGTATTAACACTCTGATCTGGTCCATCAGTCTGAGGTTTAGTGACTCTCTAGAACCTAAAGGTCTGGTATTAACACTCTGATCTGGTCCATCAGTCTGAGGTTTAGTGACTCTCTAGAACCTCAAGGTCTGGTATTAACTCTGATCTGGTCCATCAGTCTGAGGTTTAGTGACTCTCTAGAACCTAAATGTCTGGTTTATCGCTCTGATCTGGTCCATCAGTCTGAGGTTTAGTGACTCTCTAGAACCTAAAGGTCTGGTTTATAGCTCTGATCTGGTCCATCAGTCTGAGGTTTGGTTACTCTCTAGAACCTAAAGGTCTGGTATTAACGGTCTGATCTGGTCCATCAGTCTGAGGTTTAGTGACTCTCTAGAACCTAAAGGTCTGGTATTAACACTCTGATCTGGTCCATCAGTCTGAGGTTTAGTGACTCTCTAGAACCTAAAGGTCTGGTATTAACACTCTGATCTGGTCCATCAGTCTGAGGTTTAGTGACTCTCTAGAACATAAAGGTCTGGTATTAACACTCTGATCTGGTCCATCAGTCTGAGGTTTGGTTACTCCCTAGAACCTAAAGGTCTGGTATTAATGGTCTGATCTGGTCCATCAGTCTGAGGTTTAGTGACTCTCTAGAACCTAAAGGTCTGGTATTAACGGTCTGATCTGGTCCATCAGTCTGAGGTTTAGTGACTCTCTAGAACCTAAAGGTCTGGTATTAACGGTCTGATCTGGTCCATCAGTCTGAGGTTTAGTGACTCTCTAGAACCTAAAGGTCTGGTATTACCGGTATGATCTGGTCCATCAGTCTGAGGTTTAGTGACTCTCTAGAACCTAAAGGTCTGGTATTATCGCTCTGATCTGGTCCATCAGTCTGAGGTTTAGTGACTCTCTAGAACCTAAAGGTCTGGTATTAACACTCTGATCTGGTCCATCAGTCTGAGGTTTAGTGACTCTCTAGAACCTAAAGGTCTGGTATTAACACTCTGATCTGGTCCATCAGTCTGAGGTTTAGTGACTCTCTAGAACCTAAAGGTCTGGTATTAACACTCTGATCTGGTCCATCAGTCTGAGGTTTAGTGACTCTCTAGAACCTAAAGGTCTGGTATTAACACTCTGATCTGGTCCATCAGTCTGAGGTTTAGTTACTCTCTAGAACCTAAAGGTCTGGTTTATCTGATCTGGTCCATCAGTCTGAGGTTTAGTGACTCTCTAGAACCTAAAGGTCTGGTTTATCGCTCTGATCTGGTCCATCAGTCTGAGGTTTAGTGACTCTCTAGAACCTAAAGGTCTGGTATTAACACTCTGATCTGGTCCATCAGTCTGAGGTTTAGTGACTCTCTAGAACCTCAAGGTCTGGTATTAACACTCTGATCTGGTCCATCAGTCTGAGGTTTAGTGACTCTCTAGAACCTAAAGGTCTGGTATTAACACTCTGATCTGGTCCATCAGTCTGAGGTTTAGTGACTCTCTAGAACCTAAAGGTCTGGTATTAACACTCTGATCTGGTCCATCAGTCTGAGGTTTAGTGACTCTCTAGAACCTAAAGGTCTGGTATTAACACTCTGATCTGGTCCATCAGTCTGAGGTTTAGTGACTCTCTAGAACCTAAAGGTCTGGTATTAACGGTCTGATCTGGTCCATCAGTCTGAGGTTTAGTGACTATCTAGAACCTAAAGGTCTGGTTTAACACTCTGATCTGGTCCATCAGTCTGAGGTTTAGTGACTCTCTAGAACCTAAAGGTCTGGTTTACACTCTGATCTGGTCCATCAGTCTGAGGTTTAGTGACTCTCTAGAACCTAAAGGTCTGGTATTAACACTCTGATCTGGTCCATCAGTCTGAGGTTTAGTGACTCTCTAGAACCTAAAGGTCTGGTATTAACACTCTGATCTGGTCCATCAGTCTGAGGTTTAGTGACTCTCTAGAACCTAAAGGTCTGGTATTAACGGTCTGATCTGGTCCATCAGTCTGAGGTTTAGTGACTCTCTAGAACCTAAAGGTCTGGTATTAACACTCTGATCTGGTCCATCAGTCTGAGGTTTAGTGACTCTCTAGAACCTAAAGGTCTGGTTTATCGGTCTGATCTGGTCCATCAGTCTGAGGTTTAGTGACTCTCTAGAACCTAAAGGTCTGGTTTATCGCTCTGATCTGGTCCATCAGTCTGAGGTTTAGTGACTCTCTAGAACCTAAAGGTCTGGTATTAATGGTCTGATCTGGTCCATCAGTCTGAGGTTTAGTGACTCTCTAGAACCTAAAGGTCTGGTATTATCGCTCTGATCTGGTCCATCAGTCTGAGGTTTAGTGACTCTCTAGAACCTAAAGGTCTGGTATTAACACTCTGATCTGGTCCATCAGTCTGAGGTTTAGTGACTCTCTAGAACCTAAAGGTCTGGTATTAAGCTCTGATCTGGTCCATCAGTCTGAGGTTTAGTGACTCTCTAGAACCTAAAGGTCTGGTATTAACGGTCTGATCTGGTCCATCAGTCTGAGGTTTGGTTACTCTCTAGAACCTAAAGGTCTGGTATTAACACTCTGATCTGGTCCATCAGTCTGAGGTTTAGTGACTCTCTAGAACCTAAAGGTCTGGTATTAACACTCTGATCTGGTCCATCAGTCTGAGGTGTAGTGACTCTCTAGAACGTAACGGTCTGGTTTATCTGATCTGGTCCATCAGTCTGAGGTTTAGTGACTATCTAGAACCTAAAGGTCTGGTTTATCGCTCTGATCTGGTCCATCAGTCTGAGGTTTAGTGACTCTCTAGAACCTAAAGGTCTGGTTTATAGCTCTGAACAGGTCCATCAGTGTTACGTTTATTTTCTCTCTAGAAACTAAAGGTCTGGTATTAACTGGTCTGATCTGGTCCATCAGTCTGAGGTTTAGTGACTCTCTAGAACCTAAAGGTCTGGTATTAACTCTGATCTGGTCCATCAGTCTGGGGTTTATTTACTATCTATAACATAAAGGTCTGGTATTAACACTCTGATCTGGTCCAACAGTCTGAGGTTTAGTGACTCTCTAGAACCTAAAGGTCTGGTATTAACACTCTGATCTGGTCCATCAGTCTGAGGTTTAGTGACTCTCTAGAACCTAAAGGTCTGGTATTAACACTCTGATCTGGTCCATCAGTCTGAGGTTTAGTGACTCTCTAGAACCTAAAGGTCTGGTATTAACACTCTGATCTGGTCCATCAGTCTGAGGTTTAGTGACTCTCTAGAACCTAATGGTCTGGTATTAACTCTCTGATCTGGTCCATCAGTCTGAGGTTTAGTGACTCTCTAGAACCTAAAGGTCTGGTATTAACGGTCTGATCTGGTCCATCAGTCTGAGGTTTAGTGACTCTCTAGAACCTAAAGGTCTGGTATTAACGGTCTGATCTGGTCCATCAGTCTGAGGTTTAGTGACTCTCTAGAACCTAAAGGTCTGGTATTAATGGTCTGATCTGGTCCATCAGTCTGAGGTTTAGTGACTCTCTAGAACCTAAAGGTCTGGTATTAACACTCTGATCTGGTCCATCAGTCTGAGGTTTAGTGACTCTCTAGAACCTAAAGGTCTGGTATTAACGGTCTGATCTGGTCCATCAGTCTGAGGTTTAGTGACTCTCTAGAACCTAAAGGTCTGGTATTAACTCTGATCTGGTCCATCAGTCTGAGGTTTAGTGACTCTCTAGAACCTAAAGGTATTAACGGTCTGATCTGGTCCATCAGTCTGAGGTTTAGTGACTCTCTAGAACCTAAAGGTCTGGTATTAACACTCTGATCTGGTCCATCAGTCTGAGGTTTAGTGACTCTCTAGAACCTAAAGGTCTGGTATTAACGGTCTGATCTGGTCCATCAGTCTGAGGTTTAGTGACTCTCTAGAACCTAAAGGTCTGGTATTAACACTCTGATCTGGTCCATCAGTCTGAGGTTTAGTGACTCTCTAGAACCTAAAGGTCTGGTATTAACACTCTGATCTGGTCCATCAGTCTGAGGTTTAGTGACTCTCTAGAACCTAAAGGTCTGGTATTAACTCTGATCTGGTCCATCAGTCTGAGGTTTAGTGACTCTCTAGAACCTAAAGGTCTGGTATTAACACTCTGATCTGGTCCATCAGTCTGAGGTTTAGTGACTCTCTAGAACCTAAAGGTCTGGTATTAACACTCTGATCTGGTCCATCAGTCTGAGGTTTAGTGACTCTCTAGAACCTAAAGGTCTGGTATTAACACTCTGATCTGGTCCATCAGTCTGAGGTTTAGTGACTCTCTAGAACCTCAAGGTCTGGTATTAACGGTCTGATCTGGTCCATCAGTCTGAGGTTTAGTGACTCTCTAGAACCTAAAGGTCTGGTTTATCGCTCTGATCTGGTCCATCAGTCTGAGGTTTAGTGACTCTCTAGAACCTAAAGGTCTGGTTTATCGGTCTGATCTGGTCCATCAGTCTGAGGTTTAGTGACTCTCTAGAACCTAAAGGTCTGGTTTATCGCTCTGATCTGGTCCATCAGTCTGAGGTTTAGTGACTCTCTAGAACCTAAAGGTCTGGTATTAATGGTCTGATCTGGTCCATCAGTCTGAGGTTTAGTGACTCTCTAGAACCTAAAGGTCTGGTTTATCGCTCTGATCTGGTCCATCAGTCTGAGGTTTAGTGACTCTCTAGAACCTAAAGGTCTGGTTTATCGCCTGATCTGGTCCATCAGTCTGAGGTTTAGTTACTCTAGAACCTAAAGGTCTGGTTTATAGCTCTGATCTGGTCCATCAGTCTGAGGTTTAGTGACTCTCTAGAACCTAAAGGTCTGGTATTAACGGTCTGATCTGGTCCATCAGTCTGAGGTTTGGTTACTCTCTAGAACCTAAAGGTCTGGTATTAACACTCTGATCTGGTCCATCAGTCTGAGGTTTAGTGACTCTCTAGAACCTAAAGGTCTGGTATTAACACTCTGATCTGGTCCATCAGTCTGAGGTTTAGTGACTCTCTAGAACCTAAAGGTCTGGTTTATCGCTCTGATCTGGTCCATCAGTCTGAGGTTTAGTGACTCTCTAGAACCTAAAGGTCTGGTTTATCGCTCTGATCTGGTCCATCAGTCTGAGGTTTAGTGACTCTCTAGAACCTAAAGGTCTGGTTTATCGCTCTGATCTGGTCCATCAGTCTGAGGTTTAGTTACTCTCTAGAACCTAAAGGTCTGGTTTATAGCTCTGATCTGGTCCATCAGTCTGAGGTTTAGTGACTCTCTAGAACCTAAAGGTCTGGTATTAACGGTCTGATCTGGTCCATCAGTCTGAGGTTTAGTGACTCTCTAGAACCTAAAGGTCTGGTATTAACACTCTGATCTGGTCCATCAGTCTGAGGTTTAGTGACTCTCTAGAACCTAAAGGTCTGGTATTAACACTCTGATCTGGTCCATCAGTCTGAGGTTTAGTGACTCTCTAGAACCTAAAGGTCTGGTATTAACACTCTGATCTGGTCCATCAGTCTGAGGTTTAGTGACTCTCTAGAACCTAAAGGTCTGGTATTAACACTCTGATCTGGTCCATCAGTCTGAGGTTTAGTGACTCTCTAGAACCTAAAGGTCTGGTATTAACGGTCTGATCTGGTCCATCAGTCTGAGGTTTAGTGACTCTCTAGAACCTAAAGGTCTGGTATTAACGGTCTGATCTGGTCCATCAGTCTGAGGTTTAGTGACTCTCTAGAACCTAAAGGTCTGGTATTAACGGTCTGATCTGGTCCATCAGTCTGAGGTTTGGTTACTCTCTAGAACCTAAAGGTCTGGTATTAACACTCTGATCTGGTCCATCAGTCTGAGGTTTAGTGACTCTCTAGAACCTAAAGGTCTGGTTTATCGCTCTGATCTGGTCCATCAGTCTGAGGTTTAGTGACTCTCTAGAACCTAAAGGTCTGGTATTAACGGTCTGATCTGGTCCATCAGTCTGAGGTTTAGTGACTCTCTAGAACCTAAAGGTCTGGTATTAACACTCTGATCTGGTCCATCAGTCTGAGGTTTAGTGACTCTCTAGAACCTAAAGGTCTGGTATTAACACTCTGATCTGGTCCATCAGTCTGAGGTTTAGTTACTCTCTAGAACCTAAAGGTCTGGTTTATCGCTCTGATCTGGTCCATCAGTCTGAGGTTTAGTGACTCTCTAGAACCTAAAGGTCTGGTATTAACGGTCTGATCTGGTCCATCAGTCTGAGGTTTAGTGACTCTCTAGAACCTAAAGGTCTGGTATTAACACTCTGATCTGGTCCATCAGTCTGAGGTTTAGTGACTCTCTAGAACCTAAAGGTCTGGTATTAACACTCTGATCTGGTCCATCAGTCTGAGGTTTAGTGACTCTCTAGAACCTAAAGGTCTGGTATTAACACTCTGATCTGGTCCATCAGTCTGAGGTTTAGTGACTCTCTAGAACCTAAAGGTCTGGTATTAACACTCTGATCTGGTCCATCAGTCTGAGGTTTAGTGACTCTCTAGAACCTAAAGGTCTGGTTTATCGCTCTGATCTGGTCCATCAGTCTGAGGTTTAGTGACTCTCTAGAACCTAAAGGTCTGGTATTAACACTCTGATCTGGTCCATCAGTCTGAGGTTTAGTGACTCTCTAGAACCTCAAGGTCTGGTATTAACGGTCTGATCTGGTCCATCAGTCTGAGGTTTAGTGACTCTCTAGAACCTAAAGGTCTGGTTTATCGCTCTGATCTGGTCCATCAGTCTGAGGTTTAGTGACTCTCTAGAACCTAAAGGTCTGGTTTATCGGTCTGATCTGGTCCATCAGTCTGAGGTTTAGTGACTCTCTAGAACCTAAAGGTCTGGTTTATCGCTCTGATCTGGTCCATCAGTCTGAGGTTTAGTGACTCTCTAGAACCTAAAGGTCTGGTATTAATGGTCTGATCTGGTCCATCAGTCTGAGGTTTAGTGACTCTCTAGAACCTAAAGGTCTGGTTTATCGCTCTGATCTGGTCCATCAGTCTGAGGTTTAGTGACTCTCTAGAACCTAAAGGTCTGGTTTATCGCTCTGATCTGGTCCATCAGTCTGAGGTTTAGTTACTCTCTAGAACCTAAAGGTCTGGTTTATAGCTCTGATCTGGTCCATCAGTCTGAGGTTTAGTGACTCTCTAGAACCTAAAGGTCTGGTATTAACGGTCTGATCTGGTCCATCAGTCTGAGGTTTGGTTACTCTCTAGAACCTAAAGGTCTGGTATTAACACTCTGATCTGGTCCATCAGTCTGAGGTTTAGTGACTCTCTAGAACCTAAAGGTCTGGTATTAACACTCTGATCTGGTCCATCAGTCTGAGGTTTAGTGACTCTCTAGAACCTAAAGGTCTGGTTTATCGCTCTGATCTGGTCCATCAGTCTGAGGTTTAGTGACTCTCTAGAACCTAAAGGTCTGGTTTATCGCTCTGATCTGGTCCATCAGTCTGAGGTTTAGTGACTCTCTAGAACCTAAAGGTCTGGTATTAACGGTATGATCTGGTCCATCAGTCTGAGGTTTAGTGACTCTCTAGAACCTAAAGGTCTGGTATTAACGGTCTGATCTGGTCCATCAGTCTGAGGTTTAGTGACTCTCTAGAACCTAAAGGTCTGGTATTAACGGTCTGATCTGGTCCATCAGTCTGAGGTTTGGTTACTCTCTAGAACCTAAAGGTCTGGTATTAACACTCTGATCTGGTCCATCAGTCTGAGGTTTAGTGACTCTCTAGAACCTAAAGGTCTGGTTTATCGCTCTGATCTGGTCCATCAGTCTGAGGTTTAGTGACTCTCTAGAACCTAAAGGTCTGGTATTAACGGTCTGATCTGGTCCATCAGTCTGAGGTTTAGTGACTCTCTAGAACCTAAAGGTCTGGTATTAACACTCTGATCTGGTCCATCAGTCTGAGGTTTAGTGACTCTCTAGAACCTAAAGGTCTGGTATTAACGGTCTGATCTGGTCCATCAGTCTGAGGTTTAGTGACTCTCTAGAACCTAAAGGTCTGGTATTAACGGTCTGATCTGGTCCATCAGTCTGAGGTTTGGTTACTCCCTAGAACCTAAAGGTCTGGTATTAACGGTCTGATCTGGTCCATCAGTCTGAGGTTTAGTGACTCTCTAGAACCTAAAGGTCTGGTATTAACACTCTGATCTGGTCCATCAGTCTGAGGTTTAGTGACTCTCTAGAACCTAAAGGTCTGGTATTAACACTCTGATCTGGTCCATCAGTCTGAGGTTTAGTGACTCTCTAGAACCTAAAGGTCTGGTATTAACACTCTGATCTGGTCCATCAGTCTGAGGTTTAGTGACTCTCTAGAACCTAAAGGTCTGGTATTAACACTCTGATCTGGTCCATCAGTCTGAGGTTTAGTGACTCTCTAGAACCTAAAGGTCTGGTATTAACACTCTGATCTGGTCCATCAGTCTGAGGTTTAGTGACTCTCTAGAACCTCAAGGTCTGGTATTAACGGTCTGATCTGGTCCATCAGTCTGAGGTTTAGTGACTCTCTAGAACCTAAAGGTCTGGTTTATCGCTCTGATCTGGTCCATCAGTCTGAGGTTTAGTGACTCTCTAGAACCTAAAGGTCTGGTTTATAGCTCTGATCTGGTCCATCAGTCTGAGGTTTGGTTACTCTCTAGAACCTAAAGGTCTGGTATTAACGGTCTGATCTGGTCCATCAGTCTGAGGTTTGGTTACTCCCTAGAACCTAAAGGTCTGGTATTAACACTCTGATCTGGTCCATCAGTCTGAGGTTTAGTGACTCTCTAGAACCTAAAGGTCTGGTATTAACACTCTGATCTGGTCCATCAGTCTGAGGTTTGGTTACTCCCTAGAACCTAAAGGTCTGGTATTAACGGTCTGATCTGGTCCATCAGTCTGAGGTTTGGTTACTCCCTAGAACCTAAAGGTCTGGTATTAATGGTCTGATCTGGTCCATCAGTCTGAGGTTTAGTGACTCTCTAGAACCTAAAGGTCTGGTATTAACGGTCTGATCTGGTCCATCAGTCTGAGGTTTGGTTACTCCCTAGAACCTAAAGGTCTGGTATTAACGGTCTGATCTGGTCCATCAGTCTGAGGTTTAGTGACTCTCTAGAACCTAAAGGTCTGGTTTATCGGTCTGATCTGGTCCATCAGTCTGAGGTTTAGTGACTCTCTAGAACCTAAAGGTCTGGTTTATCGCTCTGATCTGGTCCATCAGTCTGAGGTTTAGTGACTCTCTAGAACCTAAAGGTCTGGTATTAACGGTCTGATCTGGTCCATCAGTCTGAGGTTTGGTTACTCTCTAGAACCTAAAGGTCTGGTATTAACGGTCTGATCTGGTCCATCAGTC
Organism: Cheilinus undulatus; assembly: GCF_018320785.1. Classification (NCBI taxonomy): domain Eukaryota; kingdom Metazoa; phylum Chordata; class Actinopteri; order Labriformes; family Labridae; genus Cheilinus; species Cheilinus undulatus. The sequence continues at coordinate 202,443 of NW_024571687.1, read as the reverse complement.
TGAGGTTTGGTTACTCCCTAGAACCTAAAGGTCTGGTATTAACACTCTGATCTGGTCCATCAGTCTGAGGTTTAGTGACTCTCTAGAACCTAAAGGTCTGGTATTAACACTCTGATCTGGTCCATCAGTCTGAGGTTTGGTTACTCCCTAGAACCTAAAGGTCTGGTATTAACGGTCTGATCTGGTCCATCAGTCTGAGGTTTGGTTACTCCCTAGAACCTAAAGGTCTGGTATTAATGGTCTGATCTGGTCCATCAGTCTGAGGTTTGGTTACTCTCTAGAACCTAAAGGTCTGGTATTAACACTCTGATCTGGTCCATCAGTCTGAGGTTTAGTGACTCTCTAGAACCTCAAGGTCTGGTATTAACGGTCTGATCTGGTCCATCAGTCTGAGGTTTAGTGACTCTCTAGAACCTAAAGGTCTGGTATTAACACTCTGATCTGGTCCATCAGTCTGAGGTTTAGTGACTCTCTAGAACCTAAAGGTCTGGTTTATCGCTCTGATCTGGTCCATCAGTCTGAGGTTTAGTGACTCTCTAGAACCTAAAGGTCTGGTATTAACACTCTGATCTGGTCCATCAGTCTGAGGTTTAGTGACTCTCTAGAACCTAAAGGTCTGGTATTAACACTCTGATCTGGTCCATCAGTCTGAGGTTTAGTGACTCTCTAGAACCTAAAGGTCTGGTATTAACACTCTGATCTGGTCCATCAGTCTGAGGTTTAGTGACTCTCTAGAACCTAAAGGTCTGGTTTATCGCTCTGATCTGGTCCATCAGTCTGAGGTTTAGTGACTCTCTAGAACCTAAAGGTCTGGTATTAACACTCTGATCTGGTCCATCAGTCTGAGGTTTAGTGACTCTCTAGAACCTAAAGGTCTGGTATTAACACTCTGATCTGGTCCATCAGTCTGAGGTTTAGTGACTCTCTAGAACCTAAAGGTCTGGTATTAACACTCTGATCTGGTCCATCAGTCTGAGGTTTAGTGACTCTCTAGAACCTCAAGGTCTGGTATTAACGGTCTGATCTGGTCCATCAGTCTGAGGTTTAGTGACTCTCTAGAACCTAAAGGTCTGGTATTAACACTCTGATCTGGTCCATCAGTCTGAGGTTTAGTTACTCTCTAGAACCTAAAGGTCTGGTATTAACACTCTGATCTGGTCCATCAGTCTGAGGTTTAGTGACTCTCTAGAACCTCAAGGTCTGGTATTAACGGTCTGATCTGGTCCATCAGTCTGAGGTTTAGTGACTCTCTAGAACCTCAAGGTCTGGTATTAACGGTCTGATCTGGTCCATCAGTCTGAGGTTTAGTGACTCTCTAGAACCTAAAGGTCTGGTGTTAATGGTCTGATCTGGTAGATTAGTCAGTTAACCAGTCTAAGGTTTAGTCTTACCTCCATGGCATTGGTCTTGTCCACGTACTCGCTGTGTCTCTTTGAGCCTGAGCTCGCCACTGTTGATCCAAACATCTGAAATAGAAAAACACCAGTCAAACTCTGTGCTTGTGTATTAAAAATAATTATGTGTTAAAAATTTTAGAACATTCTAACAGCCTCACCCCTCGGTCCAGGAAGTATTTTGCTCCCATGGCCCAGTCGTACATGCCCAAACAGTTAGTGAGGGCCACGGCCTTCAATGGATTAGCCATGGCCTCGTCATCAGGGAGGATATCATAGGAGAACAGCTTCTTCACCCTGGAGAACATCAGAGATCTCTGTTAGAACAGGACATGAAGGATAGGACAGAACAGCTTCTTCACCCTGGAGAACACCAGAGATCTCTTTTAGAACAGGACATGAAGGATAGGACAGAACAGCTTCTTCGACCTGGAGAACATCAGAGATCTCTATTAGAACAGGACATGAAGGATAGGACAGAACAGCTTCTTCACCCTGGAGAACATCAGAGATCTCTATTAGAACAGGACATGAAGGATAGGACAGAACAGCTTCTTCACCCTGGAGAACATCAGAGATCTCTATTAGAACAGGACATGAAGGATAGGACAGAACAGCTTCTTCACCCTGGAGAACATCAGAGATCTCTACTAGAACAGGACATGAAGGATAGGACAGAACAGCTTCTTCACCCTGGAGAACATCAGAGATCTCTATTAGAACAGGACATGAAGGATAGGACAGAACAGCTTCTTCACCCTAGAGAACATCAGAGATCTCTACTAGAACAGGACATGAAGGATAGGACAGAACAGCTTCTTCACCCTGGAGAACATCAGAGATCTCTACTAGAACAGGACATGAAGGATAGGACAGAACAGCTTCTTCACCCTAGAGAACATCAGAGATCTCTACTAGAACAGGACATGAAGGATAGGACAGAACAGCTTCTTCACCCTAGAGAACATCAGAGATCTCTACTAGAACAGGACATGAAGGATAGGACAGAACAGCTTCTTCACCCTGGAGAACATCAGAGATCTCTTTTAGAACAGGACATGATAAATAACAGGACATCTGAGAATGCTGATGTTACCTGAGGAAGGTGAGCTCTCTCATCTTCTCCAGAGGAACATCCTCACCAGGACGACGAGCAAAGAGAGGGTCGTTCTCCAGAGTCTGGAACAAAAGGTTCTAGAGAACAGACCACAACATGAAGAACATGGGGAGAACATTTAGAATTTTTTTTAACACATTATGAACAAGGGTAGAGCCTGTCAAAAATGTGGGTTGAACATGTGAGGAACATGGATAGAACATGTGAATAACGTGGGGAGAACATGGGTTGACCATTAATAGAGCATGTGGAGAAAATAGGTAAAACAATTGAAGAGTATAGACAGAATATGTGAAGAACATAGCTAGAACATGTGAAGAATATGGGTGGAACTTTGGCAGAGCAGGTGAAGAATACATTAGAAGATAGGCAGAGCATGAGTAGTACATGTACAGAACATGTCCATAACATGTTTTAAGCATACGATGCACGTGGGTTGAACATGTGAAGAACAAAAGTAAAACATGTGGGAACAAAATATGCACAAGTAGTACAGATATAGAGGATATAAAGAACACATGAAAAAAATTATGTATAACCTCGGTAGAATGTTTGTAGAACACATGGAAAAAGTGTATTGAACACAGGTAGAACATAGGTAGAACCTGTATTAAACGTAAGTAGAAATTTGGTAAACGGGAGTAGAACCTGTCTTAAATGTAAGTAGAACCTGTGTTAAACATAAGTGGAACCTGTGTTAAACCTAAGTAGAACCTGTGTTAAACCTAAGAAGAACCTGTGTTAAACCTAAGTAGAACCTTTGTTAAAAGTGGGTAGAACCTGTGTTAAAAGTGGGTAGAACCTGTGTTAAAAGTGGGTAGAACCTGTGTTAAAAGTGGGTAGAACCTGTGTTAAACCTAAGAAGAACCTGTGTTAAACCTAAGAAGAACCTGTGTTAAACCTAAGTAGAACCTTTGTTAAAAGTGGGTGGAACCTGTGTTAAACCTAAGTAGAACCTGTGTTAAACCTAAGTAGAACCTGTGTTAAACCTCAGTAGAACCTGTGTTAAACCTAAGTAGAACCTTTGTTAAAAGTGGGTAGAACCTGTGTTAAACTTAGGTAGAACCTGTGTTAAACCTAAGTAGAACCTGTGTTAAACCTAAGTAGAACCTGTGTTAAACCTAAGTAGAACCTTTGTTAAAAGTGGGTAGAACCTGTGTTAAACTTAGGTAGAACCTGTGTTAAACCTAAGTAGAACCTGTGTTAAACCTAAGTAGAACCTGTGTTAAACCTAAGTAGAACCTTTGTTAAAAGTGGGTAGAACCTGTGTTAAACTTAGGTAGAACCTGTGTTAAACCTAAGTAGAACCTGTGTTAAACCTAAGTAGAACCTTTGTTAAAAGTGGGTAGAACCTGTGTTAAACTTAGGTAGAACCTGTGTTAAACGTGGGAAGAACCTGTGTTAAACCTAAGTAGAACCTGTGTTAAAAGTGGGTAGAACCTGTGTTAAACGTAAGTAAAACCTGTGTTAAAAATGGGTAGAACCTGAGTTAAACGTGAATAGAACCTTTGTTAAACATAAGTAGAACTTGTGTTAAACATAAGTAGAAACTGTGTTAAAGATAAGCAGAGCCTGTGTTAAACATAATTAGAACCTGTGTTAAACATAAGTAGAACCTGTGTTGAACATAGGCAGAACCTGTGTTAAACACAGGTAGAACCTGTGTTATACACAAGAGGAACCTGTGTTAAACGTAAGAAGAACCTGTGTTAAATGTAGGTAGTACCTGTGTAAATGTGTGTAATGTGAATAGAACCTGTGTTACACAGAAGTAGAACCTGTGTTAAACTTGGGTAGAACCTGTGTTAAACCTAAGTAGAACCTGTGTTAAACGCTGTTAAAACCGGTGTTAAACCTAAGTAAAACCTGTGTTAAAAGTGGGTAGAACCTGTATTAGACATAAGTGGAACCTGTGTTAAACGTGGGTGGAACCTGTGTTAAACGTGGGTGGAACCTGTGTTAAACCTTAGTAGAACCTGTGTTAAACGCTGTTAAAACCTGTGTTAAACCTAAGTAAAACCTGTGTTAAAAGTGGGTAGAACCTGTATTAGACATAAGTGGAACCTGTGTTAAAGCGTGTGTTGAACCTGTGTTAAACTTGGGTTGAACCTGTGTTAAACCTAAGTAGAACCTGTGTTACACAGAAGTAGAACCTGTGTTAAACTTGGGTAGAACCTGTGTTACACAGAAGTAGAACCTGTGTTAAACTTGGGTAGAACCTGTGTTACACAGAAGTAGAACCTGTGTTAAACTTGGGTAGAACCTGTGTTAAACTTGGGTAGAACCTGCATTAAACGTGGTTAAAACCTGTGTTAAACCTAAGTAAAACCTTTGTTAAAAGTGGGTAGAACCTGTATTAGACATAAGAAGAACCTGTGTTAAACCTAAGAAGAACCTGTGTTAAACCTAAGTAGAACCTTTGTTAAAAGTGGGTAGAACCTGTGTTAAACCTAAGTAGAACCTGTGTTAAACCTAAGAAGAACCTGTGTTAAACCTAAGAAGAACCTGTGTTAAACCTAAGTAGAACCTGTGTTAAACCTAAGTAGAACCTTTGTTAAAAGTGGGTAGAACCTGTGTTAAACCTAAGTAGAACCTGTGTTAAACCTAAGTAGAACCTGTGTTAAACCTAAGTAGAACCTGTGTTAAACCTAAGTAGAACCTTTGTTAAAAGTGGGTAGAACCTGTGTTAAACTTAGGTAGAACCTGTGTTAAACCTAAGTAGAACCTGTGTTAAACCTAAGTAGAACCTGTGTTAAACCTAAGTAGAACCTTTGTTAAAAGTGGGTAGAACCTGTGTTAAACTTAGGTAGAACCTGTGTTAAACGTGGGAAGAACCTGTGTTAAACCTAAGTAGAACCTGTGTTAAACCTAAGTAGAACCTGTGTTAAACCTAAGTAGAACCTGAGTTAAACGTGAATAGAACCTTTGTTAAACATAAGTAGAACTTGTGTTAAACATAAGTAGAAACTGTGTTAAAGATAAGCAGAGCCTGTGTTAAACATAATTAGAACCTGTGTTAAACATAAGTAGAACCTGTGTTGAACATAGGCAGAACCTGTGTTAAACACAGGTAGAACCTGTGTTATACACAAGAGGAACCTGTGTTAAACTTAGGTAGAACCTGTGTTAAACGTGGGAAGAACCTGTGTTAAACCTAAGTAGAACCTGTGTTAAAAGTGGGTAGAACCTGTGTTAAACGTAAGTAAAACCTGTGTTAAAAATGGGTAGAACCTGAGTTAAACGTGAATAGAACCTTTGTTAAACATAAGTAGAACTTGTGTTAAACATAAGTAGAAACTGTGTTAAAGATAAGCAGAGCCTGTGTTAAACATAATTAGAACCTGTGTTAAACATAAGTAGAACCTGTGTTAAACACAGGTAGAACCTGTGTTATACACAAGAGGAACCTGTGTTAAACGTAAGAAGAACCTGTGTTAAATGTAGGTAGTACCTGTGTAAATGTGTGTAATGTGAATAGAACCTGTGTTACACAGAAGTAGAACCTGTGTTAAACTTGGGTAGAACCTGTGTTAAACCTAAGTAGAACCTGTGTTAAACGCTGTTAAAACCGGTGTTAAACCTAAGTAAAACCTGTGTTAAAAGTGGGTAGAACCTGTATTAGACATAAGTGGAACCTGTGTTAAACGTGGGTGGAACCTGTGTTAAACGTGGGTGGAACCTGTGTTAAACCTTAGTAGAACCTGTGTTAAACGCTGTTAAAACCTGTGTTAAACCTAAGTAAAACCTGTGTTAAAAGTGGGTAGAACCTGTATTAGACATAAGTGGAACCTGTGTTAAACGTGGGTGGAACCTGTGTTAAACTTGGGTGGAACCTGTGTTAAACCTAAGTAGAACCTGTGTTACACAGAAGTAGAACCTGTGTTAAACTTGGGTAGAACCTGTGTTACACAGAAGTAGAACCTGTGTTAAACTTGGGTAGAACCTGTGTTACACAGAAGTAGAACCTGTGTTAAACTTGGGTAGAACCTGTGTTAAACCTAAGTAGAACCTGTGTTAAACGCTGTTAAAACCGGTGTTAAACCTAAGTAAAACCTGTGTTAAAAGTGGGTAGAACCTGTATTAGACATAAGTGGAACCTGTGTTAAACGTGGGTGGAACCTGTGTTAAACGTGGGTGGAACCTGTGTTAAAGATAAGCAGAGCCTGTGTTAAACATAATTAGAACCTGTGTTAAACATAAGTAGAACCTGTGTTGAACATAGGCAGAACCTGTGTTAAACACAGGTAGAACCTGTGTTATACACAAGAGGAACCTGTGTTAAACGTAAGAAGAACCTGTGTTAAATGTAGGTAGTACCTGTGTAAATGTGTGTAATGTGAATAGAACCTGTGTTACACAGAAGTAGAACCTGTGTTAAACTTGGGTAGAACCTGTGTTAAACCTAAGTAGAACCTGTGTTAAACGCTGTTAAAACCGGTGTTAAACCTAAGTAAAACCTGTGTTAAAAGTGGGTAGAACCTGTATTAGACATAAGTGGAACCTGTGTTAAACGTGGGTGGAACCTGTGTTAAACGTGGGTGGAACCTGTGTTAAACCTTAGTAGAACCTGTGTTAAACGCTGTTAAAACCTGTGTTAAACCTAAGTAAAACCTGTGTTAAAAGTGGGTAGAACCTGTATTAGACATAAGTGGAACCTGTGTTAAACGTGGGTGGAACCTGTGTTAAACTTGGGTGGAACCTGTGTTAAACCTAAGTAGAACCTGTGTTACACAGAAGTAGAACCTGTGTTAAACTTGGGTAGAACCTGTGTTACACAGAAGTAGAACCTGTGTTAAACTTGGGTAGAACCTGTGTTACACAGAAGTAGAACCTGTGTTAAACTTGGGTAGAACCTGTGTTAAACTTGGGTAGAACCTGCATTAAACGTGGTTAAAACCTGTGTTAAACCTAAGTAAAACCTTTGTTAAAAGTGGGTAGAACCTGTATTAGACATAAGAAGAACCTGTGTTAAACCTAAGAAGAACCTGTGTTAAACCTAAGTAGAACCTTTGTTAAAAGTGGGTAGAACCTGTGTTAAACCTAAGTAGAACCTGTGTTAAACCTAAGAAGAACCTGTGTTAAACCTAAGTAGAACCTGTGTTAAACCTAAGTAGAACCTTTGTTAAAAGTGGGTAGAACCTGTGTTAAACCTAAGTAGAACCTGTGTTAAACCTAAGTAGAACCTGTGTTAAACCTAAGTAGAACCTGTGTTAAACCTAAGTAGAACCTTTGTTAAAAGTGGGTAGAACCTGTGTTAAACTTAGGTAGAACCTGTGTTAAACCTAAGTAGAACCTGTGTTAAACCTAAGTAGAACCTGTGTTAAACCTAAGTAGAACCTTTGTTAAAAGTGGGTAGAACCTGTGTTAAACTTAGGTAGAACCTGTGTTAAACGTGGGAAGAACCTGTGTTAAACCTAAGTAGAACCTGTGTTAAAAGTGGGTAGAACCTGTGTTAAACGTAAGTAAAACTTGTGTTAAAAATGGGTAGAACCTGAGTTAAACGTGAATAGAACCTGTGTTAAACATAAGTAGAACTTGTGTTAAACATAAGTAGAAACTGTGTTAAAGATAAGCAGAGCCTGTGTTAAACATAATTAGAACCTGTGTTAAACATAAGTAGAACCTGTGTTGAACATAGGCAGAACCTGTGTTAAACACAGGTAGAACCTGTGTTATACACAAGAGGAACCTGTGTTAAACTTAGGTAGAACCTGTGTTAAACGTGGGAAGAACCTGTGTTAAACCTAAGTAGAACCTGTGTTAAAAGTGGGTAGAACCTGTGTTAAACGTAAGTAAAACCTGTGTTAAAAATGGGTAGAACCTGAGTTAAACGTGAATAGAACCTTTGTTAAACATAAGTAGAACTTGTGTTAAACATAAGTAGAAACTGTGTTAAAGATAAGCAGAGCCTGTGTTAAACATAATTAGAACCTGTGTTAAACATAAGTAGAACCTGTGTTAAACACAGGTAGAACCTGTGTTATACACAAGAGGAACCTGTGTTAAACGTAAGAAGAACCTGTGTTAAATGTAGGTAGTACCTGTGTAAATGTGTGTAATGTGAATAGAACCTGTGTTACACAGAAGTAGAACCTGTGTTAAACTTGGGTAGAACCTGTGTTAAACCTAAGTAGAACCTGTGTTAAACGCTGTTAAAACCGGTGTTAAACCTAAGTAAAACCTGTGTTAAAAGTGGGTAGAACCTGTATTAGACATAAGTGGAACCTGTGTTAAACGTGGGTGGAACCTGTGTTAAACGTGGGTGGAACCTGTGTTAAACCTTAGTAGAACCTGTGTTAAACGCTGTTAAAACCTGTGTTAAACCTAAGTAAAACCTGTGTTAAAAGTGGGTAGAACCTGTATTAGACATAAGTGGAACCTGTGTTAAACGTGGGTGGAACCTGTGTTAAACTTGGGTGGAACCTGTGTTAAACCTAAGTAGAACCTGTGTTACACAGAAGTAGAACCTGTGTTAAACTTGGGTAGAACCTGTGTTACACAGAAGTAGAACCTGTGTTAAACTTGGGTAGAACCTGTGTTACACAGAAGTAGAACCTGTGTTAAACTTGGGTAGAACCTGTGTTAAACCTAAGTAGAACCTGTGTTAAACGCTGTTAAAACCGGTGTTAAACCTAAGTAAAACCTGTGTTAAAAGTGGGTAGAACCTGTATTAGACATAAGTGGAACCTGTGTTAAACGTGGGTGGAACCTGTGTTAAACGTGGGTGGAACCTGTGTTAAACCTTAGTAGAACCTGTGTTAAACGCTGTTAAAACCTGTGTTAAACCTAAGTAAAACCTGTGTTAAAAGTGGGTAGAACCTGTATTAGACATAAGTGGAACCTGTGTTAAACGTGGGTGGAACCTGTGTTAAACTTGGGTGGAACCTGTGTTAAACTTGGGTGGAACCTGTGTTAAACCTAAGTAGAACCTGTGTTACACAGAAGTAGAACCTGTGTTAAACTTGGGTAGAACCTGTGTTACACAGAAGTAGAACCTGTGTTAAACTTGGGTAGAACCTGTGTTACACAGAAGTAGAACCTGTGTTAAACTTGGGTAGAACCTGTGTTAAACCTAAGTAGAACCTGCATTAAACGTGGTTAAAACCTGTGTTAAACCTAAGTAAAACCTTTGTTAAAAGTGGGTAGAACCTGTATTAGACATAAGTGGAACCTGTGTTGAACGTGGGTGGAACCTGTGTTAAACCTAAGTAGAACCTATGTTAAACATAAGTAGAACCTGCATTAAACGTGGTTAAAACCTGTGTTAAACCTAAGTAAAACCTTTGTTAAAAGTGGGTAGAACCTGTATTAGACATAAGTGGAACCTGTGTTAAAAGTGGGTGGAACCTGTGTTAAACCTAAGTAGAACCTGTGTTAAAAGTGGGTGGAACCTGTGTTAAACTTGGGTAGAACCTGTGTTAAACCTAAGTAGAACCTGTGTTAAATGCTGTTAAAACCTGTGTTTAACTTTAGTAGAACCTTTGTTAAAAGTGGGTAGAACCTGTATTAGACATAAGTGGAACCTGTGTTGAACGTGGTTGGAACCTGTGTTAAAAGTGGGTAGAACCTGTGTTAAACCTAAGTAGAACCTGCATTAAACGTGGTTAAAACCTGTGTTAAACCTAAGTAAAACCTTTGTTAAAAGTGGGTAGAACCTGTATTAGACATAAGTGGAACCTGTGTTAAACGTGGGTGGAACCTGTGTTAAACCTAAGTAGAACCTGTGTTAAACGTGGGTAGAACCTGTGTTAAACGTGGGTAGAACCTGTGTTAAACATAAGTAGAAGCTGTGCTAAACGTGGGTAGAACCTGTGTTTAACTTTAGTAGAACCTGTGCTTAACGTGGGTAGAACCTGTGTTTAACTTTAGTAGAACCTGTGTTAAACTTGGGTAGAACCTGTGTTTAACTTTAGTAGAACCTGTGTTAAACTTGGGTAGAACCTGTGTTTAACTTTAGTAGAACCTGTGTTAAACTTGGGTAGAAGCTGTTCTTTGCCGGTACCTTGAACTTGATGATGTCCTCGCCCTCGAGGAACAGCAGCATCTCCTTCCAGTTGAAGGACGCCTTTTTCCTGTAGACGTCCAGAGGACCGCTGGGAAGGTCAGGAACCAGAGAGTCCATCTTTACTGTTCTCACTGGAGGAAAAAAATGTTAATAATAATTTAGACAGGAACTCTCTCGTCATGCACTTAACCTTTTAATTGATAAGTGGATCTAGAGTTTAACTTGGCAGGCTTTAAACATAGTCCTGGGTTAGTCAGCAGCATGCTTTGACTTCACAGGGAATGAATGCGTATGGAAAGATACATTTATGACAATGCGTACTGAAAACAATTAAAGAGGGTGCAACAATCTTGTGCTGTAAAGGAGGAGGCTGGGGTGGAGGAGGTGACGCTTGCCAGCAACAGCAGTGTGGTGCATCAGCATTAATGCAAGCAGGGATGAGTGAGAAGAACGTCATATTTAAATACACTGCTGTGTTGAGAGAAAGAGCTGTGACTGGCTGTGAGAACTTGGAGGTAATAATTGGGATCAGCTGACCATCACAAGATCAAAACTGGGTATATAACTTCTGTGTCCCACATGAACTAATGCTGAGCTTAAGAAATTTATAATGACAGCAACAACAGAAAAATCTGAGGAAAAAGCTCTCTTAGAACTAGAAGAACAGGAACAGAACCAAGGAGTGTGGACCAAAGCTGAAGTGATAGAGGATGACAAATATTCTACCCCCTTGGTTCTCAAGCATTCTTGTTGGCCCTGAAATTGAGATTTTAAACTACAGATGAACATCTGAATGTTGATGACCCTTTAAAAAGGACTGGTCATCACTGTGCTCAAGACCATGGCCCACAATCCTAAGACATTAAAGAATGTAGGTAGGGACTCATGAGGGCCAACAAAAGACTGTTGGCAGGGACTCATGAGGGCTGACAAAAGACTGTTGGCAGGGACTCATGAGGGCTGACAAAGGACTGTAGGGAGGGACTCATGAGGGCCGACAAAAGACTGTTGGCAGGGACTCATGAGGGCTGACAAAGGACTGTAGGTAGGGACTCAGGAGGGCTGACAAAGGACTGTTGGTAGAGACTCATGAGAGCTGACAAAGGACTGTTGGTAGGGACTCATGAGGGCTAACAAAGGACTGTAGGTAGGGACTCATGAGGGCTGACAAAGGACTATAGGTAGGGACTCATGATGGCTGACAAAGGACTGTAGGTAGGAACTTTTAAGGGCTGACAAAGGACTGTTGGTAGGGACTCATGAGGGCTGACAAAGGACTGTTGGTAGGGACTCATGATGGCTAACAAAGGACTGTAGGTAGGGACTCATGAGGGCTGACAAAGGACTATAGGTAGGGACTCATGAGGGCTGACAAAGGACTGTAGGTAGGGACTCATGAGGGCTGACAAAGGACTGTTGGTAGGGACTCATGATGGCTAACAAAGGACTGTAGGTAGGGACTCATGAGGGCTGACAAAGGACTATAGGTAGGGACTCATGAGGGCTGACAAAGGACTGTAGGTAGGGACTCATGAGGGCTGTCAAAGGACTGTAGTCAGGGACTCATGAGGGCTGTCAAATGACTGTAGGTAGGGAATCATGAGGGCTGACAAAGGAGTGTAGGTAGGGACTCATGAAGGTTTACTAAAAACTGTAGTTAGGGACACATGAGGATGACTAAAGAGTGTAGGTAGGGACTCATGAGGGCTGACAAAGGACTGTAGGTAGGGACTCATGAGGGCTGACAAAGGACTGTAGGTAGGGACTCATGAGGGCTGACAAAAGAATTGTAGGTAGGGACTCATGGGGGCTGACAAATGACTGTAGGTAGGGACTCATGAGGGCTGACAAAGGACTGTATGTAGGGACTCATGAGGGCTGACAAAGGACTGTAGGTAGGGACTCATGAGGGCTGACAAAGGACTGTAGGTAGGGACTCATGAGGGCTGACAAAGGACTGTAGGTAGGGACTCATTAGGGCTGACAAAGGACTGTAGGTAGGGACTCATGAGGGCTGACAAAGGACTATAGGTAGGGACTCATGAGGGCTGACAAAGGACTGTTGGTAGGGACTCATGATGGCTAACAAAGGACTGTAGGTAGGGACTCATGAGGGCTGACAAAGGACTATAGGTAGGGACTCATGAGGGCTGACAAAGGACTGTAGGTAGGGACTCATGAGGGCTGTCAAAGGACTGTAGTCAGGGACTCATGAGGGCTGTCAAATGACTGTAGGTAGGGACTCATGAGGGCTGACAAAGGACTGTAGGTAGGGACTCATGAGGGCTGACAAAGGACTGTAGGTAGGGACTCATGAGGGCTGACAAAGGACTGTAGGTAGGGACTCATGAGGGCTGACAAAGGACTGTAGGTAGGGACTCATGTGGGCTGACAAATGACTGTAGGTAGGGACTCATGAGGGCTGACAAAGGACTGTAGGTAGGGACTCATGAGGGCTGTCAAAGGACTGTAGGTAGGGACTCATGAGGGCTGACAAAGGACTGTATGTAGGGACTCATGAGGGCTGACAAAGGACTGTAGGTAGGGACTCATGAGGGCTGACAAAGGACTGTAGGTAGGGACTCATGAGGGCTGACAAAGGACTATAGGTAGGGACTCATGAGGGCTGACAAAGGACTGTAGGTAGGGACTCATGAGGGCTGTCAAAGGACTGTAGTCAGGGACTCATTAGGGCTGACAAAGGACTGTAGGTAGGGACTCATGAGGGCTGACAAAGGACTGTTGGTAGGGACTCATGATGGCTAACAAAGGACTGTAGGTAGGGACTCATGAGGGCTGACAAAGGACTGTAGGTAGGGACTCATGAGGGCTGACAAAGGACTGTAGGTAGGGACTCATGAGGGCTGACAAAAGAATTGTAGGTAGGGACTCATGAGGGCTGACAAAGGACTGTAGGTAGGGACTCATGAGGGCTGACAAAGGACTGTAGGTAGGGACTCATGAGGGCTGACAAAGGACTGTAGGTAGGGACTCATGAGGGCTGACAAAGGACTGTAGGTAGGGACTCATGAGGGCTGTCAAAGGACTGTAGTCAGGGACTCATGAGGGCTGTCAAATGACTGTAGGTAGGGAATCATGAGGGCTGACAAAGGAGTGTAGGTAGGGACTCATGAAGGTTTACTAAAAACTGTAGTTAGGGACACATGAGGATGACTAAAGAGTGTAGGTAGGGACTCATGAGGGCTGACAAAGGACTGTAGGTAGGGACTCATGAGGGCTGACAAAGGACTGTAGGTAGGGACTCATTAGGGCTGACAAAGGACTGTAGGTAGGGACTCATGAGGGCTGACAAAGGACTATAGGTAGGGACTCATGAGGGCTGACAAAGGACTGTTGGTAGGGACTCATGATGGCTAACAAAGGACTGTAGGTAGGGACTCATGAGGGCTGACAAAGGACTATAGGTAGGGACTCATGAGGGCTGACAAAGGACTGTAGGTAGGGACTCATGAGGGCTGTCAAAGGACTGTAGTCAGGGACTCATGAGGGCTGTCAAATGACTGTAGGTAGGGACTCATGAGGGCTGACAAAGGACTGTAGGTAGGGACTCATGAGGGCTGACAAAGGACTGTAGGTAGGGACTCATGAGGGCTGACAAAGGACTGTAGGTAGGGACTCATGAGGGCTGACAAAGGACTATAGGTAGGGACTCATGGGGGCTGACAAATGACTGTAGGTAGGGACTCATGAGGGCTGACAAAGGACTGTAGGTAGGGACTCATGAGGGCTGTCAAAGGACTGTAGGTAGGGACTCATGAGGGCTGACAAAGGACTGTATGTAGGGACTCATGAGGGCTGACAAAGGACTGTAGGTAGAGACTCATGAGGGCTGACAAAGGACTGTAGGTAGGGACTCATGAGGGCTGACAAAGGACTGTAGGTAGGGACTCATGAGGGCTGACAAAGGACTATAGGTAGGGACTCATGAGGGCTGACAAAGGACTGTAGGTAGGGACTCATGAGGGCTGTCAAAGGACTGTAGTCAGGGACTCATGAGGGCTGTCAAATGACTGTAGGTAGGGAATCATGAGGGCTGACAAAGGAGTGTAGGTAGGGACTCATGAAGGTTTACTAAAAACTGTAGTTAGGGACACATGAGGATGACTAAAGAGTGTAGGTAGGGACTCATGAGGGCTGACAAAGGACTGTAGGTAGGGACTCATGAGGGCTGACAAAGGACTGTAGGTAGGGACTCATGAGGGCTGACAAAAGAATTGTAGGTAGGGACTCATGGGGGCTGACAAATGACTGTAGGTAGGGACTCATGAGGGCTGACAAAGGACTGTATGTAGGGACTCATGAGGGCTGACAAAGGACTGTAGGTAGAGACTCATGAGGGCTGACAAAGGACTGTAGGTAGGGACTCATGAGGGCTGACAAAGGACTGTAGGTAGGGACTCATTAGGGCTGACAAAGGACTGTAGGTAGGGACTCATGAGGGCTGACAAAGGACTATAGGTAGGGACTCATGAGGGCTGACAAAGGACTGTTGGTAGGGACTCATGATGGCTAACAAAGGACTGTAGGTAGGGACTCATGAGGGCTGACAAAGGACTATAGGTAGGGACTCATGAGGGCTGACAAAGGAGTGTAGGTAGGGACTCATGAGGGCTGTCAAAGGACTGTAGTCAGGGACTCATGAGGGCTGTCAAATGACTGTAGGTAGGGACTCATGAGGGCTGACAAAGGACTGTAGGTAGGGACTCATGAGGGCTGACAAAGGACTGTAGGTAGGGACTCATGAGGGCTGACAAAGGACTGTAGGTAGGGACTCATGAGGGCTGACAAAGGACTGTAGGTAGGGACTCATGGGGGCTGACAAATGACTGTAGGTAGGGACTCATGAGGGCTGACAAAGGACTGTAGGTAGGGACTCATGAGGGCTGTCAAAGGACTGTAGGTAGGGACTCATGAGGGCTGACAAAGGACTGTATGTAGGGACTCATGAGGGCTGACAAAGGACTGTAGGTAGAGACTCATGAGGGCTGACAAAGGACTGTAGGTAGGGACTCATGAGGGCTGACAAAGGACTGTAGGTAGGGACTCATGAGGGCTGACAAATGACTGTAGGTAGAGATTCATGAGGGTTGACAAAGGACTGTAGGTAGGGAATCATGAGGGCTGACAAAGGACTGTAGGTAGGGAATCATGAGGGCTGACAAAGGACTGTAGGTAGAGATTCATGAGGGCTGAGTAAGGACTGTAGGTAGGGACTCATGAGGGCTGACAAAGGACTGTAGGTAGGGACTCATGAGGGCTGACAAAGGACTGTAGGTAGGGACTCATGAGGGCTGACAAAGGACTGTAGGTAGGGATGTATGATACTTGGCGTCACTCCTAGGCACAGTAAAGAACCCCTTGTTCTCCTGAGCAAATCAGAGTAAACAGTCTGGTTGTTAGTTTGCGTTTCGGGCCTCATTCTGAATATACAGTGATCATAGTTGGGCTCAGGAGTGTGTGACCCTGAACGGCCACTTATACCCGATGCTACAGTTGGACATTTACCAGCATTTAAGGGTGGTATATGATCATGATATTTACAACTGACTTATCAGCTGGTAAAAATGGGCAGAAAAATTCGGTTCGGTATCGGTTCATATTAGGTCAAAAATATGGTTTAACCCTACAAGACTGGGATATTTATCCTCTCTGTCTCTACTTCATATCCAAAAGGTTATAAATGTTAAAGGCTGTTAAAGGTATGGTTTATTATTCTCTGTGCCAAAGGTTTTCAAAGTTTATGTTTATTATTCTCAGTGCCAAAGGTTTTTAAAGTTTATGTTTATTATTCTCTGTGGCAAAGGTGTTTAAATGTTTCCGTTTATTCTCTGTGTCTAAGGGTTACTAATGTTTGGATTGCTTTATCAAAAAAAGGGTACAGAGTTGAGATCAGGTCTACTGGCTGTGCCAAAGGTTGAGGTGTGCTGCATGCTGATGTGAATATGAAGCTATTTTTATCAGGACAGCAACAAGCTGACCTTGGATCAGACATTATCAACACAGAACAGAGACCAAGGTTCAGTCTGAGTCTACACAGTCACAGCGGATTAGATCCAAAACACATAGAAAGAGAGTCTCTATGCTGATATACTGTCTTCAAATGTACCACTAAACTACAGCTGTCGCCATGATGTCTGATGGACCACAGGTGTTCAGTGATAGTCTACAGCTGTCGCCATGATGTCTGATGGACCACAGGTGTTCAGTGATAGTCTACAGCTGTCACCATGATGTCTGATGGACCACAGGTGTTCAGTGATAGTCTACAGCTGTCACCATGATGTCTGATGGACCACAGGTGTTCAGTGACAGTCTACAGCTGTCACCATGATGTCTGATGGACCACAGGTGTTCAGTGACAGTCTACAGCTGTCACCATGATGTCTGATGGACCACAGGTGTTCAGTGACAGTCTACAGCTGTCACCATGATGTCTGATGGATCACAGGTGTTTAGTGATAGTCTACAGCTGTCACCATGATGTCTCAGTCCTGACTGAAACAGCAGCAGGACAAGGTCCACACAAATAACACACCAAGGTTAGACAAATGTAACAAATCAGATAGTTTCAGCACCATATTTCAGAAAGCTTAAAAAAGCAGAATGAAACAGTGTAGCAGGGGTGTCAAACTTAAGGCCCAGGGTCCAAATCCAGCCCATGGTGTAGTTTAACCCGGCCCACCAGATCATATAATATTTCTATTATAACTGGCCCACCGGTATGAGGTCTGCAGTATAAAAATGTTAACCTAACCTTGATGATTTATAAAATCCAAAATGAGTAAGAAAAATTAGAAAGAGGAAACAGTTAAAATATTTTGATAAAAGTCAGGAATGTAGGGAAGAAATTCATGTTTTCTCTTTATTTTCAATTTAACATCTCAGTTATGACTACAAGTTCTGGTTTTGAATTTTTATTACATATTTTAACCTTTACATCTCAGAACTTTGACTTTTTATCTCATATTTTTACATTTTAAATTAATAATTAAAAATTTAAAATCCTATTTAGACCTTTTAAAGTCACCATTTTGACTTTTATCTCATGTTTTGACTTTATTTAACTCCTAACTTTAACTTTTACCTCATTGTTTTACCTTAAAAACTCATGATTTTTTATTTTATTTCATATTTTTTAACATGTGAAACTCATGGTTTTTTATTTTATTTCATATTTTTTAACATGTGAAACTCATGGTTTTTTATTTTATTTCATATTTTTTAACATGTGAAACTCATGATTTCGATGTTTACCTCATATTTTGAATGTTAAAAATCATGATTTTGAATTTTAGTTTCAGTTTTTGACTTTCAAAATTCATGGTTTCAGTGTTCTGTGTGTTGAAGGCCGTCATAGTTCTTATGTCATTCTCATATTTAGTAAGAAGAACGTACAAAAAAGTATGATTTTTGATGATTAATCTAAAAACCTGCCACTTGGATGATTGAGAAGTAATTTACAACATCTCTGCAGCAAAAAGTTTTAAAGTTGGTATTTTGACATGAATTTCAGGTTAAAGAAATATTGCCCCTCCTGTGATTTGTAAATTGCATCAGACCACATTGCGATTTAATCTCATTTTGCATCTATTGCCCAGCCCTATCCCTGGGTATACATACATTATATCACAATAGAAAGCAGAGATTTTAAGACCATGACAAGACTCCTCCAAAGAACATCATTAAACAACATTAACCAAGAGCTGGTGCAGGACACAGATGCAAAGATGTTTTCAATGATTCAGAGCAAATAAGACCGTGGTTTTTCTGTCTGCTGTGTTTTAATGATGCAACAAAAAAAAAAAAAACCTTAGCAAGGGGATTTATCTTTGTATTTGTACGGTCATGCCTTTATTCTTTTATGTATGCATTCATTTATTCTTTTATTTCATCTATTTATTTCTGTGTTTTTAAAGTTTTTATTCAGAGGTGTTGCTGGCTTTTATAAGGACATATGGCCAGTGTTTTAAAGGAGTTATTGTCAGCATTTGTACTGAAATATTCTCAGTGCATCACTGACATTTAGAGCGTTTCTCTCAGGGTAGTTTGCAAAGTTTCTCAGAATAAATGTTTGTTGTCCATGTTTTTCTGTGTTGTCAGTATTTGTCCAGAGAGTTAGGGGTGTAGTTTTACTGAGCTCTACTTTTATTCCAGGTTTTATAGTTTTATGAAATCATTGGCAGTGTTGGTCTTGTCGATCAGAGATCGTCTCTTATCGAGAGGCTCGTCCACGTTTCCATCTTAAATCTCTGAATTAATCATTTAGTTTCCCCGGAGATAGTTTCAGCTCTGTTTTAATCTTTCAATCATTAAAAAACTGTGAACTTTACCTCCTCAGTGTCCTCGTTTCCCTCCTTCAGCTCTGTTACAGCTGGATCATCGAGGACAGAGTCCTTCAACATCTGATTCCGGGATCTGAAACGACAAACGTCTACTCTTCCTGTTTGTGCCCTTCAAAATAAGAGCATCATATTCGGTAAAGGGAGATTTAAACTCCTTTATGTAACTCCAGAACAACAAAATATTCATGTATGTTTATCAACTCAATATAAACCCTAACATATACAGAGGTTTGTGTCATTAAATGAAGCGATACTACCAAATTAATAATCGTTGTTTTGTTTTGAAGGTCTGGGTAAAATTCGATTGCTTAATAACCAGCAGCTTCCGGTTCAGTTCACTATCTACAAATTAAAAGTTTCACCCTTTCCTCAGTTTTAAAGTTAAAACAAACAAATTAACATCTTGCTCTGTTCCCCATTACTTTAATGTTAATATTTAAATTTCAAATATACATAAATATACATAAACAAATATAAATAGTCAGCTAAAGTTAAATATTGACATCTATGATTAAAGGTTTTTATGATAAGGGTTATTTATCAGAAAGCCTCCATGCTTCTCCTTCATTCTCTGATTGAACTGACACGACAGTTCAAGCATTACATATAAGAATATAAATGTAAACATCCCTTTCACCAAATCTTCATCAGTCTAATAAATACGACAGATAAATGTATTCAATATTTCTAAAGTCCCTTCTTAGCTTTAGTCCTGGGATTCCTTCTTTTTCTCTTCTTCTGTGGTTTTCTTTGTTCAAATTTCCCGCCCTTCCTCTCTGTTTTCTTCTCTATATATTATTTTCTGGTTTCTCCGTAGAGAGGTAGGTTTTTAAGTTTTTGTCTGTTTATATTCTAATGTTCAACTGTATATTTAGTTTATATTTTTACTTCCTAGATATCGGCACGTTTTTCCACCTGGGTCCATGTTGATATGTTGTAAATTTATCATATTTTAGAGTTTTAGGAGTCAGAGATGATCAGAGGTAAACTAAGCTAGCAAACATTGTTTTAGCCAGTTTACCTTAACACGTACTTCTGAGATAGTCCATATATTCAAGCCAGTATTCCCATATTCAAGCCCTACTCCATTTTTCTGATGGTATTCCTGTATTTGAAGCTTTATTCTTTTATTTCAAGTAAAAATTCCTATATATATATAATCTGTAGAGGCCAGCTCTTCGTGGCAGCTATAGCCTTAGTGGTGTGTTTTGTGAATGGTATGGTCACATACGGGGATGTGAGTCACATGATGGTGGTGGAGGCACATCAGCACCAGAAGTAGTAAAGTCAGCTGTTCACCTGGCGGGTTTTGTGTTTGAACTGAGAGGGGGTGAACGAGGAAGTTCTCTTTCTGCTGACCGCTTTGATTTAGCTGAATATTGAATCACTGCCTTTCCCTGTTTCATCATCAATAACTCTACAAACGCAGTACTTTGGAGCAGTGTTGGTTGATGCTTCAAGAGCCAGCGCATCGGGCAAGGTACTGTCTTCCCCTATTCAGCCTCTCGGCGGCTAAATTGCTCAGGATAGTCGCCTACATTTGTCAGCAAAAAACGAGACAAAACATCAGATTGGAGCCACGGAAGGACTTCATTAGTCACGGATCCCTGTGGACGCACCTCATGGAGCAAGTGGATAACTGGATTCGCTGATCCCACCGTGCACACGGGTCGTGAAGCTGCCCCTGCCTGAGAACGCACCAGCCGGACACCTTCGTATGTAACCTGTTTTGTTTGGCTGTTATGTTGGCTTGTTGGAAACAGTTTGAAAGGGTTACTGCTGCGTGGAAATCAGCGTTGTTGTCGCGGTGTGTCGGCTGTTGCTGCTGCGGGGGTTTATGCAGTGAGTGGACTGCTGTGATTGGAGCACACGGAGCCGGGTAGTGTGTGTTGCGGTGCGCAACGCTGGATGTCATGGCTTTTCACGTGAAGGCTGCGGCTTGTTGTGGCTATTGATTTTGCTGGCTTTGCATTGGATTTTCTTCGTGATCAGTTTGTGTGTGGCAAAATGAGTGGTACCGAGAAGACTGGTGCAACTGGTGCAAAGAGGAGGGGAAAAGAAAACCGATCCTCACTGAGAAGGCCCTTGTGAACAAAATCGAGTCAATTCAAAAGGAGCGCAAAAGGAAAGTGGATGAAATAAAACGTTTGATATTGTCCACGAAAGAGCTCATGAAGGATGAGAAAAATGTTTCACTTGTCAAATCACAGGCTGATGACATTGTGCAACTGTCTGCCAATGCCGCTGCTCTGCACGATTCTCTGTTGCCTTTAATTCCAAGTGATGAACAAAAAAGGCAACATGAGTGGTTTTCAAGGATTTCTAAACAGAAAGCAGGATTTCTTCAGGATGTGGAAGCCTGGTTTAAAGTGTCGAGTGGACGCCCAAGCAAAGCTCTGTCTGAGACCCATGTAACTGGAAGGCTCCAGCAGGAGGAGGCCTTGCCAGGAGGAGGGCTGGAGGAGGTCTTGGAAAAGGAAACAGCTGGATATGGAAGGTGAAAAGGAGCAGCAGTTTCACCAAAATCTAAATCCTCAAGCTGATGACCAGGAAGAAATAGCTTTTCTGCAGCAAAATCATCAAAATGATGTCCAGAATGAAATGGAACAGCTTCACCAGCATCCTCCAATTGATTACCAGGATACAGTAGCACCTACTGACAGCATATCAAATCTAAGCAGCAAGCTGAGTGGCTCAAGATCTAAAGTTTCATCTGCTGCATCTGCAGGTCTCAAAGCCGAGGCTGAAATGGCTGCCTTACTGGCTCGGCAAAGGTTGCTCAAAGAAAAGCATGCCCTTGAAGAACAGGAAGAGCAATTAAGAAAACAAAAAGAGCAACTTCAGCTGGAGGCTGAAATAGCTGCATCAATGGCAAAGGTAAAGGTTTTTGAGTCCTCTGGCTCCAGTGTGCACAGTCGTGCTTCTCGGAGGAAGGATGGCCTGGAGTCCTATTTCAAAAAGGGTCTCAGCATTCATGCAGAGACCTTTGTGCCAAATAGAGAAGGACAGTATGGAGGGATGCTGCCTGTGACTGGAAATTTAAGTCAACACTTTGGAGGTGTAAGACCAAAGTCACCTGCCAGAAACAGCCACAGTTATCTCCACCAGGGGCCCTCAGTGCTTCCAAAACCAGAGACTGCAGCCCCTATCGCTGCAGCACCCCCTGTATCTCAACATAAGGATGCACATGGCCATTTTTCCAGCCACAGCAGTGAACACAATATTATGTCTATATTGGAAAAACAAAATGAAATGACATCAATATTAGTGCATCAACAAACCCTCACCTCACTGTCAAAGAGGGATATCCACCATAGAGGCAAAGACTAATAATCTTGTGGACTGCCTGCATAATCTGGAGCAATACACCAGTGGGCAACCACAACAACTTGTCAGAAGCTGTCAACACACAACTGATGGCACAGGATATGCCACAGCGAAGGCTTTACTACATGAACATTTTGGAAATGAGCATCATATAACATCTGCCTACATGAACAAGATATTTTCATGGCCACAAATGAAGTCAGAGGATGTGAAGGCTCTACAAGCATACAGTATGTTTCTGTGTGGATGCTGCACTGCCATGAAGGATGTATATAGACTGTGTGACTTGAACACACCAGCCAACATGCTCATCGTCATCAGGAAGCTGCCCTACAAGTTGAGGGACAAGTGGCGAACAGTGGCATATGACATTCAGGAAAAGCACCGCCGAAGGGCCATGTTGTCAGATATCTCAGCCTTTGTTGAACGGCAAGTGAAGGTTGCCATCGACCCTATATTTGGAGATATACAGGATACTCCGACAGTTGGTGCAAGCAAAGGCAGTGGAAAAGCAAAACCTATTCATCGCCCAAAGGCTAGAGGGAGTAGTTTTGCGACGACTGTTACAACACTTGAAAAGAGGCCTCATTGAGAGAAGAGCGGGGTCAAAGATGGAACTGAGAAGACTTGTCTCTACTGTAAAAAGAGCAGACATACGCTGGAGTCGTGCACTCTATTGGAGAGAAAAGCTCATAGTGAGAAGATGGAGTTCCTGAAAACTAATGGAGTTTGCTTTGGCTGTTTGTGCACTGGGCACGTCAGTAAAGAGTGCAGGAAACGTCTCTCATCTAAAATATGTGGCTCACGACACCCCAGCATGCTGCATATCCATCAAAAGGAAAGGGAAGCTGAGGCAGAAAAAGACAGGAGTTCAACAGTAAGTGCCGTGGACAGTGCTCTGGTGAAAGTTAACACCGGTGGTCTCACTGGGGCCGGTGACCAGGACTGCAAGCTTGCCGTCGTACCAGTCAAAGTCAAGTCAAGCAAAGGTCAAAAGGTAGTGGAAACCTATGCCTTTTTAGACCCAGGAAGTTCAACCCCCTTCTGCACAGTGGGTCTGATGGAGAAGCTGGATCTCTCTGGGAAGAAAACAAAGATTCTTTTGCGCACCATGGGCCAAAAGAAAGTTGTTGAGAGCTGCATTGCGTCAGCCTTGGAAGTCGCTGGATTGGACAGTGACACATACTGTGAAATGCCAAAGATTTTCACACAACAGGAAATGCCTGTCAATAGGAGCAACATTCCACGTCAAAAGGACCTGGAGAAGTGGCCTCATCTGAGACATGTCCATCTGCCAGAAATAGACATGGATGTGGAGATTTTGATTGGTATGAATGTGCCCAGAGCTTTGGAGCCCCTGGAAGTCATCAGGATTGTGGATGGAGGGCCATATGCCGTAAAGACCATGGTTGGCTGGACTGTAAATGGGCCACTTGGCGATTGCAGTGATACTCCTGTGTGTCAGTCTGGAGTTTTAGTCAACAGAATTTCTACTGTCACACTTGACGAGCTCTGGAACCAACAGTTTAAGACAGACTTTCCTGAAAGTAGTCAGGATGAGCAACCAGGGCTGTCAAGGGAGGACCGCAGGTTTCTGGAAATGGCGGACAAAACTGTGAAGCTGGTGGATTGCCGTTATAGCGTCGCCTTCCCTCTGAGGATCAGAAAGGTCAGCATGCCCGACAACCGCAAAACCGCTGAGCAACGCACCTTCAGTCTGAAAAGGAGGTTCAGCAGGGACGCGTCGTTCCACAAAGACTACACTGCATTCATGAATGACCTGATCACAAACGGATATGCTGAGAGAGTGCCACACTCAGATCTGGAGCGCAGCGACGGCAAGGTTTGGTACATCCCTCATCACGGGGTATACCATCCCCAGAAAAGGAAGATCCGCGTTGTTTTTGATTGTGGTGCATCATTCAAAGATGCGTCACTCAATTTGCATCTTCTGCAAGGACCTGACCTCACAAGCGCGCTGGTTGGTGTCTTGACCAGGTTCAGGAAGGAGCCCATTGTTCTGATGTCTGACATTGAGGCTATGTTCCATCAGGTCCGTGTGCCAGAGGAAGATGCAGACTTGTTACGCTTTCTCTGGTGGCCCAATGGAGACTTTAGTAAAGATATGGCAGAGTACAGGATAATCGTCCATTTGTTTGGGGCTACATCATCCCCGAGCTGCGCTGACTTTGCTCTCCGGAGATGTGCTGAAGATAACAAAGAGCTCTTCAGCCAGCAGGTGTTTGAAACCATCATGCACAGTTTTTATGTCGACAACCTCCTCACTTCTGTAGCCTCAGAACAGGAAGCTATATCTGTGTAACGACTTGAGAACCATCTGCACCAGGGGAGGCTTCCATTTAACTAAATGGAACAGCAACAGTTGTGGTGTGCTGGCAGCAATACCAGAGGAGGAAAGAGCGAATGAGGTCAAGAACTTGGACCTGGATCAGGACGTCTTACCAGTGGAGAAAGCACTGGGGGTGCGATGGTGTGTACAGTCTGATACCTTTAAGTTCAGCATAACCCTCCAAGACAGACTGTTGACCCGAAGAGGAATTCTGTCAACTGTCAGCTCTTTCTATGATCCTCTAGGGATTCTTGCTCCTGTGATTTTCACAGCTAAGAGGATCCTTCAAGACTGCCGGAAGGGGCTAGGCTGGGATGACCCCATACCAGCATCTGCCACCCAAGAATGGACAGACTGGGTTAAAGAGCTGCAATTGTTGGAAGACTTCTGCATCAGACGATGCTTAAAACCCCCAGACTTTGGAGAAACAACCATTGCCCAGCTGCATCACTTAGCGGATGCAAGTGAGGGGGGTTACGGTACTGTCACCTACCTGCTGTTGAACAATCAGCAAGGCCAGTCACACAGTGCCTTCATCATGGGAAAATCCAGGGTGGCACCTCTTAAGCCTGTGACGATTCCACATATGGAGCTCACAGCAGCAGTGATGGCAGCTCATATGGACAAGCTGTGGAGGAGGGAGCTGAGACTGCAACTGCAAGACTCAGTTTTTTGGACGGACAGTACCACTGTTCTGAAATACTAGAGAACGAAACGTCAAGATTTCAAGTCTTCGTTGCAAACAGAGTCTCAGAAATCCTCAAGATGTCTGATCCATCGCAATGGAGATATGTGTCCACTACAGACAATCCTGCAGACCTTGCCTCCAGAGGTTTAAGGACGAAGCTATTCCTGGAAAACGAGGTGTGGATATCTGGGCCCTCATTTCTTGTACAGCCAGAGGAGGCGTGGCCTGTCAATCCAGAAAGTTTGGGAGAACTTCCATCTGGAGACCCAGAGGTTAGGGTGTCAGGTGTCATTGTTTCCACAGAACAAGAGGAAGATGATGCTGTGACACATTTGATAAACCACAGCTCATCATGGACACATCTCACGAGAGTGATGTCCTGGATCCTAAGGCTCAAGACTTCACTTCTGAATATCAGGAAGAAAAGGGAAGTTGTTGCACATCGGATTCAATCTTCATCTGCGGATGCTCTCAACAAGGAGATGCATGACAACAAGCCCTGTCGTGGTTGTTTCTCAGTGGAAGAGATCAGAGAAGCTGAACTGGAAATAATTAAGTTCTGTCAAAGGAGAAGGTTCCCAGTAGAATTATCTTGCCTCCAAAATGGAGAGTGTGTGAAAGGAAACAGTCACATATACAAGCTCAGTCCCATACTGGAGGAGGGGGTATTGAGAGTCGGAGGACGACTCAGTACGGCTGCCATGCCTGAGGAGTCTAAACACCCAGCTATGATAGCTAAAGACCTTCACATCTCAGACCTCATCATACGACACATCCATCAGGAGGTTGGCCATGGTGGCAGAAACCACGTGCTGTCAAGGCTGCTGCAGCGCTATTGGATTCCTTCTGCCAGTGTTGCCATAAGGAAAGTCTTGGCCAAGTGTCATTTGTCGTCGGCTACATGGAGCTGCAGGACAACAGCAAATGGCGGACTTGCCTATTGACAGAGTTTCAGCAGATGAGCCTCCCTTCAGTTATGTTGGGGTTGACTATTTTGGGCCCTTTGACATCAAGCGTGGGAGGAGTCTGGTGAAAAGATATGGAGTCATCTTCACATGTTTGGCAGTAAGAGCAGTACACATTGAAGTTGCTTCGTCTCTGGACACAGATTCATTCATCAATGCTTTACGACGCTTCATTGCAAGAAGAGGACAGATTGAAGAGCTTCGCTCCGACAATGGCACTAATTTCGTTGGTGCAGAGCGTGAGCTGAAACGAGCCATTGAGGAGTGGAATCTGGAACAAATCAATGATGCACTCTCCTTGAAAGGAATCAAGTGGACCTTTAACCCTCCTACTGGATCGCATCATGGTGGAACATGGGAGAGGTTAATTCACTCCATCAGAAAGATTCTCAGTTCCACGCTGAGAACTCAAAATCTGGATGAGGAGGGACTCCACACAGTACTCTGTGAAGTGGAATCAATTCTCAACAGCAGACCCCTCACCAAAGAATCCACAGATCCAAATGATTTGGAAGCATTAACACCCAAATCCAAGCCTAGTCTTCCACCCGGTCTGTTTCACAAAGAGGACAGTTATGCACGCCGGAGATGGAAGCAAGAACAATACATTTCTGACCTGTTTTGGAAAAGGTGGACTAAGGAGTACTTGCCTCAGCTACAGGAGCAACAGAAATGGGCAAAGGTCAAGCGAAACTTTGTCCCTGGGGACATAGTGCTTATAGTGGATGATTCTGCACCTTGGAATTCCTGGATCATCGGGAGGATCACTGAGGCAGTTCCAGATCGGGAAGGACTTGTACGGCAGGTCCGGATCAAAACCCGGACCAGCACTCTCTGCAGGCCTGTGACCAAGGTTTGCCTTCTTCAGGAGTCTGCATAGTCATGAAGTCTGTTTTTGACTTCACCTTTGTTTTGTTTTTTGCCTGTTTGACTTGACTCGAGTGATTAGTCACTCCGAAAAAGGACAAGTGCTAGTAACCTCTGTCCTGACATGACTTAACTCAAAAGAAGAACGAATCAAGAACTCACAATGGATAATGGACACTTTGGATTAAGAAGGAAAAAACTGCCTTGTGTTGGAAAAAAAAAAGCAAAAATACTGTTCATTATTCTGTATGTTGCATGAATTTATTTCTTATATGGGTAATACTTTTGTAATTATTACTTATTACTATGCAGTAACTGTAATAATTAGGGGCCAGAATGTAGAGGCCAGCTCTTTGAACTGAGAGGGGGTGAACGGGGATTTTCTACTTTCTGCTGACTGCTTTGATTTAGCTGAATATTGAATCACTGCCTTTCCCTATGTAAGTGCTTCGTTTTATCATCAATAACTCTACAAAAGCAGTACTTTGGAGCAGTGTTGGTTGATGCTTCAAGAGCCAGCGCGTCGGGCAAGGTATTGTTTTCCCCTATTCAGCCTCTCAGTGGCTAAATTGCTCAGGATAGTCACCTATATAATCCATTATATAAAGATGGCATTTAGCTGTTTGAAGTTATTTTTCCTACGTTTTAAGCTTTATTTCATTATTTTAAGCAAATTTTCCTGAATGTAAAGTAACTTTCCGTCACTATTAATCATTATTTGAAGCAAGTATTTCATTATTTTTAGTTAATATTCCTCTATTTTAAGCTATTTCTACATTTTAAGCTAATATGTCATCATTTTAAACTATTTTTCATTACTGTTAAGCTATCCCTGCATCTTAAGCTACATTCCGTAATTTAAGATAATATTTTGTTATTTTAGATAAATAATCAATATTTTAAGCTAATGTTATCTTTAGCTACAGCACCATAGCAGAGGCTTTTGTCCAAAGCCACTCACAGGTAGACAGCTGTCCCAGGAGTCAAGGACCTTGCCCAAGGACCCAAACTGGCCGTTGAGTCTGTGCTGACTGGGATTTGAAACATCGATCTCCCAGACTGAAGATAATGGTGCGACTCACTGGGCTATTCTTCTTCCTCCAGATATTCCATTGGGAGCAAAAGTTCCAGTTTTGGCTTTTAATGGCTCCACAGAACAGAATCCCCAAACCTCCATGGCTTATTTCTATGATATCTACAGTTCTTAACAAATGTATTAGACCAGCTGTCATCTCTGTCTCAGAGACCATCCAGCATCATGAAGTGCTTTAATGCGGACTCTTTCATTTTCAGTCAGCTCTCCATGTTTTACCATTTTGAACAGGAATGAGGAATTTCAAACTGAATTCACCCAAATTTGAGCCGGCTCACTGGGCTTCTCTGAGAAGTCAGAAATGAATCAAACATAACATTCAACCACTAAAACTCATTTTTCTGTTCAGGAATGACAGTAAATAACTATAATTTGACACATTAATCAGAAATATTAATGAGCTTATTTTTTCAGTTCTTTTTTAAATCAGTAAATTTCAAATTCAAGGATAACATTAATAATTCTATTTTAGCATTAAAAATATCTTTATGGTTAAAGAGCTTCTACATATTGGTGTATTAATCATTGCAGAAACATAAACTATGATTTTGGTAATTACCAATGCTGTTCATTTAGGGCAGCTGTGGCAGAAACCTGACTGTGGTTAGGGTTAGGGTGGTCTAATACATTTGTTAAGCACTGTATATGTAGCTAAAAAATGAAAACGTGAATATTTTAGAAATGATTCTTTATCTGGTGCTGCTCTCTGTCATCCTCATCATTAACCCCAGGATCAGCATAAGACTGACAGAGCTCTGCTGCCCTCCTCTGGTCAACACTCACTCATAAATCTCTGTATTATCCTCTGCAGTAAAAATCTCTAAAACCTTTCATCAGCGAGTGAAGACAGAACACTAACATAAATTAAACATTTTTATTCAGTCTTGTCACATAGTAAAAACAAATTTAGTCATCATATACAGCTAGAATGAATAATCATAGCTGCAATAATCTCTGACTACTGTGATCAGTGATGATGAGTCCTGACTTACCTCTGATGAGTTCTTATTATAGGGTATGATGTTGTCTCCTTCCAGGTTTCCCTCCAGAAAAAATCCAAGCCAGGACGTTGTCATGAGTGTCAGAAGGTAAACACCATTCACAATCACTGATCAATAACTACAGACATGAAATATTTAACTGGAAAGAGAGGAACAAACCAAATAATTCAGCAATTATACAGAAACTGGGAACATTTACTTCAGAGCTGGAAAAATAACTTGTGATTTAAAAACAGACGAATAAAGGAAGAAAAACACTAAATAAGAAAATCAGATCTCTCCTTTACTTTTGTGAATGTTTGAGTCACAAAGAACAACCAGGACACAGAAGGAACCTGACTATTCTCTGATAGTCTAAGTATGTGACCCTGACTATTCTCTGATAGTCTACGTATGTGACCATGACTGGTCTCTGATAGTCTACGTATGTGACCATGACTGGTCTCTGATAGTCTACGTATGTGACCATGACTGGTCTCTGATAGTCTACGTATGTGACCATGACTGGTCTCTGATAGTCTACGTATGTAACCCTGACTATTCTCTGATAGTCTACGTACGTGACACTGACTATTCTCTGATAGTTTAAGTACGTGACCCTGAAAATTCTCTGACAGTCTACGTAGGTGACCATGACTATTCTCTGATGGTCTACGTATGTGACCCTGACTATTCTGTGATAGTCTACGTATGTGACCCTGACTATTCTCTGATAGTCTACGTATGTGACCCTGAAAATTCTCTGATAGTCTACGTATGTGACCCCGACTATTCTCTGATAGTCTACGTACGTGACCTCAACGATTCTCTGATACACCACATATGTGACCCTGACTATTCTCTGATGGTCTACGTATGTAACCCTGACTATTCTCTGATAGTCTACATATGCGACCCTGACTATTCTCTGATGGTCTACGTATGTAACCCTGACTATTCTCTGATAGTCTACATATGCGACCCTGACTATTCTCTGATGGTCTACGTACGTAACCCTGACTATTCTCTGATGGTCTACATATGTAACCCTGACTATTCTCTGATAGTCTACGTATGTAACCCTGACTATTCTCTGATAGTCTACATACGTAACCCTGACTATTCTCTGATGGTCTACATATGTGACCCTGACTATTCTCTGATGGTCTCTGTATGTGACCCTGACTATTCTCTGATAGTCTATATATGAGACCCTGACTATTCTCTGATCGTGTACGTATGTGACCCTGACTGTTCTCTGATCGTCTACGTAGGTGACTCTGACTGTTCTCTGATAGTCTACGTACGTGACCCTCACTTTTCTCTGATAGTCTACGTACATGACACTGACTATTCTCTGATAGTTTAAGTACGTGACCCTGAAAATTCTCTGATAGTCTACGTATGTGACCCTGACTATTCTCTGATGGTCTATGTATGTGACCCTGACTATTCTGTGATAGTCTACGTATGTGACCCTGAAAATTCTCTGATAGTCTACGTATGTGACCCCGACTATTCTCTGATAGTCTACGTATGTGACCCTGGCTGTTCTCTGATAGTGTACGTATGTGACCCTGACTATTCTCTGCTAGTCTACGTACCTTACCCTGACTATTCTCTGATGGTCTACGTATGTGACTCTGACTGTTCTCTGATAATCTACGTACTTCACCCTGACTGGTCTCTGATAGTGTACGTATGTAACCCTGACTATTCTCTGATAGTGTACGTATGTGACCCTGACTATTCTCTGATAGTCTACATACGTAAACCTGACTATTCTCTGATGGTCTACGTATGTGACTCTGACTGTTCTCTGATAGTCTACGTATGTGACCCTGACTATTCTCTGATAGTGTACGTACTTGACACTGACTTTTCTCTGATAGTTTAAGTACATGATCCTGAAAATTCTCTGATAGTGTACGTATGTGACCCTGACTATTCTCTGATGGTCTACGAATGTGACCCTGACCATTCTCTGATAGTCTACGTATGTGACCCTGACTATTCTCTGATGGTCTACGTATGTGACCCTGACTATTCTCTGATAGTCTACGTATATGACCCTGACTATTCTCTGATAGTCTACGTATGTGACCCTGACTATTCTCTGAAAGTCTACGTACCTGACCTCAACTATTCTCTGATAGTCCACATATGTGACCCAAACTATTCTCTGATAGTCTACATACAGATGTGACCCTGACTGTTCTCTGATGGTCTACGTATGTGACCCTGACTGTTCTCTGATCGTCTACGTAGGTGACCCTGAAAATTCTCTGATAGTCTATGTATGTGACCCTGACTTTTCTCTGATGGCCTACATATGTGACCCTGACTATTCTGTGATAGTCTACGTATGTGACCATGACTGGTCTCTGATAGTCTACGTATGTGACCCTGACTGGTCTCTGATAGTCTACGTATGTGACCCTGACTATTCTCTGATAGTCTACGTATGTGACCCTGACTATTCTCTGATGGTCTACGTATGTGACTCTGACTGTTCTCTGATAGTCTACGTATGTGACCCTGACTATTCTCTGATAGTGTACGTACTTGACACTGACTTTTCTCTGATAGTTTAAGTACATGATCCTGAAAATTCTCTGATAGTGTACGTATGTGACCCTGACTGGTCTCTGATAGTCTACGTATGTGACCCTGACTATTCTCTGATAGTCTACGTACGTGACCCTGAAAATTCTCTGATAGTCTACGTATGTGACCCTGACGATTCTCTGATAGTCTACGTATGTGACCCTGACTGTTCTCTGATAGTCTACGTATGTGACCCTGACTGTTCTCTGATAGTCTACGTATGTGAACCTGAAAATTCTTTGATAGTCTACATATGTGACTCCGACTATTCTCTGATAGTCTACGTATGTGACCCTGACTGTTCTCTGATAGTCTACGTATGTGACCCTGACTATTCTCTGATAGTCTACATATGTGACCCTGACTATTCTCTGATGGTCTACGAATGTGACCCTGACCATTTTGTGATAGTCTACGTACGTAACCCTGACTATTCTCTGATGAGTTACGTATGTGACCCTGACTGGTCTCTGATAGTGTACGTATGTAACCCTGACTATTCTCTGATAGTCTACATACGTAAACCTGACTATTCTCTGATGGTCTACGTATGTGACTCTGACTGTTCTCTGATAGTCTACGTATGTGACCCTGACTATTTTCTGATAGTCTACTTACGTGACCCTGACTATTCTCTGATGGTCAACGTAAGTGACCCTCACAATTCTCTGATAGTCTACGTAAGTGACCCTGACTCTTCTCTGATAGTCTACATATGTGACCCTGAAAATTCTCTGATAGTCTTCATATGTGTTCCCGACTATTCTCTGATAGTCTACGTATGTGACCCTGACTGTTCTCTGATAGTCTACGTATGTGACCCTGACTGTTCTCTGATAGTCTACGTATGTGACCCTGAAAATGCTTTGATAGTCTACATATGGGACTCCAACTATTCTCTGATAGTCTACGTATGTGACCCTGACTGTTCTCTGATAGTCTACGTATGTGACCCTGACTATTCTCTGATAGTCTACATATGTGACCCTGACTATTCTCTGATGGTCTACGTATGTGACCCTGACCATTCTGTGATAGTCTACATATGTGACCCTGACTATTCTCTGATGGTCTACGTATGTGACCCTGACTATTCTCTGATAGTCTACGTACATATGTGACCCTTACTATTCTCTGATGGTCTAAGTTAGTGACCCTGACTATTCTCTGATGGTCTACGTACGTAACCCTGACTATTCTCTGAAAGTCTCTGTCTGTGACCCAGACTATTCTCTGATAGTCTACGTATGTGACCATGACTGGTCTCTGATAGTCTACGTATGTGACCCTGAAAATTCTTTGATAGTCTACATATGTGACCCTGAAAATTCTTTGATAGTCTACATATGTGACCCCGACTATTCTCTGATAGTCTACGTATGTGACCCTGACTATTCTCTGATAGTCTACGTATGTGACCATGACTGGTCTCTGATAGTCTACGTATGTGACCCTGACTATTCTCTGATAGTCTACATATGCGACTCTGACTATTCTCTGATGGTCTACGTATGTGACCCTGGCGATTCTCTGATAGTGTACGTATGTGACCCTGACTGGTCTCTGATAGTCTACGTATGTGACCCTGACTATTCTCTGATAGTCTACGTATGTGACCCTGACTATTCTCTGATAGTCTACGTATGTGACCCTGACTATTCTCTGATAGTCTACGTATGTGACCCTGAAAATTCTCTGATAGTCTACGTATGTGACCCTGACTATTCTCTGATGGTCTACGTATGTGACCCTGAAAATTCTGTGCTAGTCTACATACGTAACCCTGACTATTCTCTGATAGTCTACGTATGTGACCATGACTGGTCTCTGATCAGCTATGTATTTAACCCTGACGATTCTCGGATAGTCTACATA
Source organism: Cheilinus undulatus (assembly GCF_018320785.1). Classification (NCBI taxonomy): domain Eukaryota; kingdom Metazoa; phylum Chordata; class Actinopteri; order Labriformes; family Labridae; genus Cheilinus; species Cheilinus undulatus. Next base: position 168,812 of record NW_024571687.1, on the reverse strand, counting down.
TGTCATCCAGACTATTCTCTGATAGTCTACGCATAACCCTGACTATTCTCTGATGGTCTACGTATGTGACCCTGACTATTCTCCGATAGTCTACATATATGACCCTGACTTTTCTCTGATGGTCTACGTATGTGACCCTGACTATTCTCTGATAGTCTACGTATTTGACCCCGACTATTCTCTGATAGTCTACGTATATGACCCTGACTATTCTCTGATGGTCTATGTATGTGACCCTGAAAATTCTCTGATAGTCTACGTATATGACCCTGACTATTCTCTGATGATCTACGTATGTGACCCTGACTATTCTCTGAAAGTCTAAGTACCTGACCTCAACTATTCTCTGATAGTCCACATATGTGACCCAAACTATTCTCTGATAGTCTACATACATATGTGACCCTTACTATTCTCTGATGGTCTAAGTATGTGACCCTGACTATTCTCTGAAAGTCTACGTACGTAACCCTGACTATTCTCTGAAAGTCTCTGTATGTGACCCAGACTATTCTCTGATAGTCTACGTATGTGACCATGACTGGTCTCTGATAGTCTACGTATGTGACCCTGAAAATTCTTTGATTGTCTACATATGTGACCCTGAAAATTCTTTGATAGTCTACATATGTGACCCCGACTATTCTCTGATAGTCTACGTATGTGACCCTGAAAATTCTCTGCTAGTCTACATACGTAACCCTGACTATTCTCTGATAGTCTACGTATGTGACCATGACTGGTCTCTGATAGTCTACGTATGTGACCCTGACTATTCTCTGATAGTCTACATATGCGACCCTGACTATTCTCTGATGGTCTATGTATGTGACCCTGAAAATTCTCTGATAGTCTACGTATGTGACCCTCGCGATTCTCTGATAGTGTACGTATGTGACCCTGACTGGTCTCTGATAGTCTACGTATGTGACCCTGAAAATTCTCTGATAGTCTACGTATGTGACCCTGACTATTCTCTGATAGTCTACGTACATGACCCTGAAAATTCTCTGATAGTCTACATATGTGACCCTGACTATTCTCTGATAGTCTACGTACGTGACCCTGAAAATTCTCTGATAGTCTACATATGTGACCCTGACTATTCTCTGATGGTCTACGTATGTGACCCTGACTATTCTGTGATAGTCTACGTACATGACCCCGACTTTCCTCTAATAGTGTACGTATGTGACCCTGAAAATTCTTTGATAGTCTACATATGTGACCCTGACTATTCTCTGATAGTCTACGTATGTGACCCCGACTATTCTCTGAAAGTCTCCGTATGTGACCCTGACTATTCTCTGATGGTCTACGTATGTGACCCCAACTATTCTCTGATAGTCTACGTATTTGACCCTGAAAATTCTCTGATAGTCTACGTATGTGACCCTGAAAATTCTCTGCTGGTCTCCATACGTAACCCTGACTATTCTCTGATGGTGTACGTATGTGACCATGACTGGTCTCTGATAGTCTACGTATGTGACCCTGACTATTCTCTGATGGTCTACGTATGTGACCATGACTGGTCTCTGATAGTCTACGTATGTGACCCTGACTATTCTCTGATCAGCTATGTATTTAACCCTGACGATTCTCGACTAGTCTACATATGTGATCCAGACTGTTCTCTGATATTCTACGTACATAACCCTGACTATTCTCTGGTGGTCGACGACTTGACCCTGACTATTCTCTGATCGTCTACGTATGTGACCCTGACTATTCTCTGGTAGTCTATGTATGTGACCCTGACTATTCTCTGATGGTCTACGTATGTGACCCTGACTATTCTCTGATCAGCTATGTATTTAACCCTGACGATTCTCGGATAGTCTACATATGAGACCCTGACTATTCTCTGATCGTGTACGTATGTGACCCTGACTGTTCTCTGATAGTCTACGTATGTGACCCCGACTATTCTCTGAAAGTCTCCGTATGTGACCCTGAAAATTCTCTGATACTCTACGTATGTGACCCTGGCGATTCTCTGATAGTGTACGTATGTGACCCTGACTGGTCTCTGATAGTCTACGTACGTGACCCTGAAAATTCTCTGATAGTCTACGTATGTGACCCTGACTATTCTCTGATGGTTTACGTAGGTGACCCTGACTATTCTGTGATAGTCTACGTACGTAACCCTGACTATTCTCTGATGGTGTACGTATGTGACCATGACTATTCTCTGATAGTTTACGTAGGTGACCCTGACTATTCTGTGATAGTCTACGTATGTGACCCCGACTATTCTCTGAAAGTCTCCGTATGTGACCCTGACTATTCTCTGATAGTCTACATATGCGACCCTGACTATTCTCTGATGGTCTATGTATGTGACCCTGAAAATTCTCTGATAGTCTACGTATGTGACCCTGGCGATTCTCTGATAGTCTACGTTCGTGACCCTGAAAATTCTCTGATAGTCTACATATGTGAACCTGACTATTCTCTGATGGTGTACGTATGTGACCCTGACTATTTTGTGATAGTCTACGTATGTGACCCCGAATATTCTCTGATAGTCTACGTATGTGACCCTGAAAATTCTCTGATGGTCTATTTATGTGACCCTGACTATTTTCTGATAGTCTACTTACGTAACCCTGACTATTCTCTAATGGTCTACGTACATGACCCTCACTTTTCTCTGATAGTCTACGTACGTGACACTGACTATTCTCTGATAGTTTAAGTACGTGACCCTGAAAATTCTCTGATAGTCTACGTATGGGACCCTGACTATTCTCTGATCAGCTATGTATTTAACCCTGACGATTCTCGGATAGTCTACATATGTGATCCAGACTATTCTCTGATAGTTTACTTACATAACCTTGACTATTCTCTGGTGGTCGACGAATTGACCCTGACTATTCTCCGATAGTCTACGTATATGACCCTGACTATTCTCTGATGGTCTACGTATGTGACCCTGACTATTCTCTGAAAGTCTACATACGTGACCTCAACTATTCTCTGATAGTCCACATATGTGACCCAGACTATTCTCTTATAGTCTACATATGTGACCCTGACTATTTTCTGATGGTCTACGTATGTGACCCTGACGATTCTCTGCTAGTCTACATACGTAACCTTGACTATTCTCTGATAGTCTACGTATGTAACCCTATTATCTGATAGTGTACGTATGTGACCCTGACTATTCTCTGATAGTCTACGTACGTAACCCTGACTATTCTCTGATAGTCTACATATGCTACCCTGACTATTCTCTGATGGTCTACGTATGTGACCCTGAAAATTCTCTGATAGTCTACGTATGTGACCCTGACTATTCTCTGATAGTCTACGTACATGACCCTGAAAATTCTCTGATAGTCTACATATGTGACCCTGACTATTCTCTGATAGTCTACGTACGTGACCCTGAAAATTCTCTGATAGTCTACATATGTGACCCTGACTATTCTCTGATGGTCTACGTATGTGACCCTGACTATTCTGTGATAGTCTACGTACATGACCCCGACTTTCCTCTAATAGTGTACGTATGTGACCCTGAAAATTCTTTGATAGTCTACATATGTGACCCTGACTATTCTCTGATAGTCTACGTATGTGACCCCAACTATTCTCTGAAGGTCTCCGTATGTGACCCTGACTATTCTCTGATGGTCTACGTATGTGACCCCAACTATTCTCTGATAGTCTACGTATTTGACCCTGAAAATTCTCTGATAGTCTACGTATGTGACCCTGAAAATTCTCTGCTGGTCTCCATACGTAACCCTGACTATTCTCTGATGGTGTACGTATGTGACCATGACTGGTCTCTGATAGTCTACGTATGTGACCCTGACTATTCTCTGATGGTCTACGTATGTGACCATGACTGGTCTCTGATAGTCTACGTATGTGACCCTGACTATTCTCTGATCAGCTATGTATTTAACCCTGACGATTCTCGACTAGTCTACATATGTGATCCAGACTGTTCTCTGATATTCTACGTACATAACCCTGACTATTCTCTGGTGGTCGACGAATTGACCCTGACTATTCTCTGATGGTGTACGTATGTGACCATGACTGGTCTCTGATAGTCTACGTATGTGACCCTGACTATTCTCTGATGGTCTACGTATGTGACCATGACTGGTCTCTGATAGTCTACGTATGTGACCCTGACTATTCTCTGATCAGCTATGTATTTAACCCTGACGATTCTCGGATAGTCTACATATGAGACCCTGACTATTCTCTGATCGTGTACGTATGTGACCCTGACTGTTCTCTGATAGTCTACGTATGTGACCCCGACTATTCTCTGAAAGTCTCCGTATGTGACCCTGAAAATTCTCTGATACTCTACGTATGTGACCCTGGCGATTCTCTGATAGTGTACGTATGTGACCCTGACTGGTCTCTGATAGTCTACGTATGTGACCCCGACTATTCTCTGAAAGTCTCCGTATGTGACCCTGAAAATTCTCTGATACTCTACGTACGTGACCCTGAAAATTCTCTGATAGTCTACGTATGTGACCCTGACTATTCTCTGATGGTTTACGTAGGTGACCCTGACTATTCTGTGATAGTCTACGTACGTAACCCTGACTATTCTCTGATGGTGTACGTATGTGACCATGACTATTCTCTGATAGTTTACGTAGGTGACCCTGACTATTCTGTGATAGTCTACGTATGTGACCCCGACTATTCTCTGAAAGTCTACATATGTGACCCTGAAAATTCTTTGATAGTCTACATATGTGACCCCGACTATTCTCCGATGGTCTACATATGTGACCCTGAAAATTCTCTGCTAGTCTACACACGTAACCCTGACTATTCTCCGATAGTCTACGTATGTGACCATGACTGGTCTCTGATAGTCTACGTATGTGACCCTGACTATTCTCTGATCAGCTATGTATTTAACCCTGACGATTCTCGACTAGTCTACATATGTGATCCAGACTGTTCTCTGATATTCTACGTACATAACCCTGACTATTCTCTGGTGGTCGACGAATTGACCCTGACTATTCTCTGATAGTCTACATTTGCGACCCTGACTATTCTATGATGGTGTCTGTATGTGAACCTGAAAATTCTCTGATAGTCTACGTATGTGATCCTGGTGATTCTCTGATAGTCTACGTATGTGACCCTGACTATTCTCTGATGGTCTACGTATGTGACCCTGACTGTTCTCTGATCGTCTACATAGGTGACCCTGAAAATTCTCTGATAGTCTACATATGTGACCCCGACTATTCTCTGAAAGTCTCCGTATGTGACCCTGACTATTCTCTGATAGTCTACATTTGTGACCCTGACTATTCTATGATGGTCTCTGTATGTGACCCTGAAAATTCTCTGATAGTCTACGTATGTGATCCTGGTGATTCTCTGATAGTGTACGTATGTGACCCTGACTGGTCTCTGATAGTCTATGTATGTGACCCTGACTATTCTCTGATAGTCTACGTACGTGACCCTGAAAATTCTCTGATAGTCTACATATGTGAACCTGACTATTCTCTGATGGTCTACGTATGTGACCCTGACTATTCTCTGATGGTCTACGTACGTAACCCTGACTATTCTCTGATGGTCTACATATGTGACCCTGACTATTCTCTGCTAGTCTACGTATGTGACCCTGACTATTCTCTGATAGTCTACATACGTAACCCTGACTATTCTCTGATGGTCTACATATGTGACCCTGACTATTCTCTGATGGTCTCCGTATGTGACCCTGACTATTCTCTGATAGTCTATATATGAGACCATGACTATTCTCTGATCGTGTACGTATGTGACCCTGACTGTTCTCTGATCGTCTACGTAGGTGACTCTGACTGTTCTCTGATAGTCTACGTACATGACACTGACTATTCTCTGATAGTTTAAGTACGTGACCCTGAAAATTCTCTGATAGTCTACGTATGTGACCCTGACTATTCTCTGATGGTCTATGTATGTGACCCTGACTATTCTGTGATAGTCTACGTATGTGACCCTGAAAATTCTCTGATAGTCTACGTATGTGACCCCGACTATTCTCTGATAGTCTACGTATGTGACCCCGACTATTCTCAGATAGTCTACGTATGTGACCCTGGCTATTCTCTGATAGTGTACGTATGTGACCCTGACTATTCTCTGCTAGTCTACGTACCTTACCCTGACTATTCTCTGATGGTCTACGTATGTGACTCTGACTGTTCTCTGATAATCTACGTACTTCACCCTGACTGGTCTCTGATAGTGTACGTATGTAACCCTGACTATTCTCTGATAGTGTACGTATGTGACCCTGACTATTCTCTGATAGTCTACATACGTAAACCTGACTATTCTCTGATGGTCTACGTATGTGACTCTGACTGTTCTCTGATAGTCTACGTATGTGACCCTGACTATTCTCTGATAGTGTACGTACTTGACACTGACTTTTCTCTGATAGTTTAAGTACATGATCCTGAAAATTCTCTGATAGTGTACATGTGTGACCCTGACTATTCTCTGATGGTCTACGAATGTGACCCTGACCATTCTCTGATAGTCTACGTATGTGACCCTGACTATTCTCTGATGGTCTACGTATGTGACCCTGACTATTCTCTGATAGTCTACGTATATGACCCTGACTATTCTCTGATGGTCTACGTATGTGACCCTGACTATTCTCTGAAAGTCTACGTACCTGACCTCAACTATTCTCTGATAGTCCACATATGTGACCCAAACTATTCTCTGATAGTCTACATACAGATGTGACCCTGACTGTTCTCTGATGGTCTACGTATGTGACCCTGACTGTTCTCTGATCGTCTACGTAGGTGACCCTGAAAATTCTCTGATAGTCTATGTATGTGACCCTGACTTTTCTCAGATGGTCTACATATGTGACCCTGACTATTCTGTGATAGTCTACGTATGTGATCATGACTGGTCTCTGATAGTGTACGTATGTGACCCTGACTGGTCTCTGATAGTGTACGTATGTAACCCTGACTATTCTCTGATAGTGTATGTATGTGACCCTGACTATTCTCTGATAGTCTACATACGTAAACCTGACTATTCTCTGATGGTCTACGTATGTGACTCTGACTGTTCTCTGATAGTCTACGTATGTGACCCTGACTATTCTCTGATAGTGTACGTACTTGACACTGACTTTTCTCTGATAGTTTAATGTCCTGAAATTCTCTGATAGTGTCTGACCCTGACTGGTCTCTGATAGTCTACGTATGTGACCCTGACTATTCTCTGATAGTCTACGTACGTGACCCTGAAAATTCTCTGATAGTCTACGTATGTGACCCTGACGATTCTCTGATAGTCTACGTATGTGACCCTGACTGTTCTCTGATAGTCTACGTATGTGACCCTGACTGTTCTCTGATAGTCTACATATGTGACTCCGACTATTTTCTGATAGTCTACGTATGTGACCCTGACTGTTCTCTGATAGTCTACGTATGTGACCCTGACTATTCTCTGATTGTCTACATATGTGACCCTGACTATTCTCTGATGGTCTACGAATGTGACCCTGACCATTTTGTGATAGTCTACGTACGTAACCCTGACTATTCTCTGATGATCTACGTATGTGACCCTGACTGGTCTCTGATAGTGTACGTATGTAACCCTGACTATTCTCTGATAGTGTACGTATGTGACCCTGACTATTCTCTGATAGTCTACATACGTAAACCTGACTATTCTCTGATGGTCTACGTATGTGACTCTGACTGTTCTCTGATAGTCTACGTATGTGACCCTGACTATTTTCTGATAGTCTACTTACGTAACCCTGACTATTCTCTGATGGTCAACGTACGTGACCCTCACTTTTCTCTGATAGTCTACGTACGTGACACTGACTATTCTTTGATAGTTTTAGTACGTGACCCTGAAAATTCTCTGATAGTCTTCATATGTGACCCCGACTATTCTCTGATAGTCTACGTATGTGACCCTGACTGTTCTCTGATAGTCTACGTATGTGACCCTGACTGTTCTCTGATAGTCTACGTATGTGACCCTGAAAATTCTTTGATAGTCTACATATGTGACTCCAACTATTCTCTGATAGTCTACGTATGTGACCCTGACTGTTCTCTGATAGTCTACGTATGTGACCCTGACTATTCTCTGATAGTCTACATATGTGACCCTGACTATTCTCTGATGGTCTACGAATGTGACCCTGACCATTCTGTGATAGTCTACATATGTGACCCTGACTATTCTCTGATGGTCTACGTATGTGACCCTGACTATTCTCTGATAGTCTACGTACATATGTGACCCTTACTATTCTCTGATGGTCTAAGTTAGTGACCCTGACTATTCTCTGATGGTCTACGTACGTAACCCTGACTATTCTCTGAAAGTCTCTGTATGTGACCCAGACTATTCTCTGATAGTCTACGTATGTGACCATGACTGGTCTCTGATAGTCTACGTATGTGACCCTGAAAATTCTTTGATTGTCTACATATGTGACCCCGACTATTCTCTGATAGTCTACGAATGTGACCCTGAAAATTCTCTGATAGTCTACGTATGTGACCCTGACTATTCTCTGATAGTCTACGTATGTGACCATGACTGGTCTCTGATAGTCTACGTATGTGACCCTGACTATTCTCTGATAGTCTACATATGCGACTCTGACTATTCTCTGATGGTCTACGTATGTGACCCTGGCGATTCTCTGATAGTGTACGTATGTGACCCTGACTGGTCTCTGATAGTCTACGTATGTGACCCTGACTATTCTCTGATAGTCTACGTATGTGACCCTGACTATTCTGTGATAGTCTACGTATGTGACCCCGACTATTCTCTGATAGTCTACGTATGTGACCCTGAAAATTCTCTGATAGTCTACGTATGTGACCCTGACTATTCTCTGATGGTCTACGTATGTGACCCTGAAAATTCTGTGCTAGTCTACATACGTAACCCTGACTATTCTCTGATAGTCTACGTATGTGACCATGACTGGTCTCTGATCAGCTATGTATTTAACCCTGACGATTCTCGGATAGTCTACATATGTGATCCAGACTATTCTCTGATAGTCTACGTACATAACCCTGACTACTCTCTGGTGGTCGACGAAATGACCCTGACTATTCTCCGATAGTCTACGTATATGACCCTGACTATTCTCTGATGGTCTACGTATGTGACCCTGACTATTCTCTGATAGTCTACGTATGTGACCCTGGCGATTCTCTGATAGTCTACGTATATGACCCTGACTATTCTCTGATGGTCTATGTATGTGACCCTGAAAATTCTCTGATAGTCTACGTATGTGACCCTGGCGATTCTCTGATAGTCTACGTATATGACCCTGACTATTCTCTGATGATCTACGTATGTGACCCTGACTATTCTCTGAAAGTCTAAGTACCTGACCTCAACTATTCTCTGATAGTCCACATATGTGACCCAAACTATTCTCTGATAGTCTACATACATATGTGACCCTTACTATTCTCTGATGGTCTAAGTATGTGACCCAGACTATTCTCTGAAAGTCTACGTACGTAACCCTGACTATTCTCTGAAAGTCTCTGTATGTGACCCAGACTATTCTCTGATAGTCTACGTATGTGACCATGACTGGTCTCTGATAGTCTACGTATGTGACCCTGAAAATTCTTTGATTGTCTACATATGTGACCCTGAAAATTCTTTGATAGTCTACATATGTGACCCCGACTATTCTCTGATAGTCTACGTATGTGACCCTGAAAATTCTCTGATAGTCTACGTATGTGACCCTGAAAATTCTCTGCTAGTCTACATACGTAACCCTGACGATTCTCTGATAGTCTACGTATGTGACCATGACTGGTCTCTGATAGTCTACATATGCGACCCTGACTATTCTCTGATGGTCTATGTATGTGACCCTGAAAATTCTCTGATAGTCTACGTATGTGACCCTCGCGATTCTCTGATAGTGTACGTATGTGACCCTGACTGGTCTCTGATAGTCTACGTATGTGACCCTGACTATTCTCTGATAGTCTACGTATGTGACCCTGACTATTCTGTGATAGTCTACGTATGTGACCCTGACTATTCTCTGATAGTCTACGTATGTGACCCTGAAAATTCTCTGATAGTCTACGTATGTGACCCTGACTATTCTCTGATGGTCTACGTATGTGACCCTGAAAATTCTGTGCTAGTCTACATACGTAACCCTGACGATTCTCTGATAGTCTACGTATGTGACCATGACTGGTCTCTGATCAGCTATGTATTTAACCCTGACGATTCTCGGATAGTCTACATATGTGACCCTGACTATTCTCTTATAGTCTACGTACATAACCCTGACTACTCTCTGGTGGTCGACGAATTGACCCTGACTATTATCCGATAGTCTATGTATATGACCCTGACTATTCTCTGATGGTCTACGTATGTGACCCTGACTATTCTCTGATAGTCTACGTATGTGACCCTCGCGATTCTCTGATAGTGTACGTATGTGACCCTGACTGGTCTCTGATAGTCTACGTATGTGACCCTGACTATTCTCTGATAGTCTACGTATGTGACCCTGACTATTCTGTGATAGTCTACGTATGTGACCCTGACTATTCTCTGATAGTCTACGTATGTGACCCTGAAAATTCTCTGATAGTCTACGTATGTGACCCTGAAAATTCTCTGATAGTCTACGTATGTGACCCTGAAAATTCTCTGCTAGTCTACATACGTAACCCTGACGATTCTCTGATAGTCTACGTATGTGACCATGACTGGTCTCTGATAGTCTACATATGCGACCCTGACTATTCTCTGATGGTCTATGTATGTGACCCTGAAAATTCTCTGATAGTCTACGTATGTGACCCTCGCGATTCTCTGATAGTGTACGTATGTGACCCTGACTGGTCTCTGATAGTCTACGTATGTGACCCTGACTATTCTCTGATAGTCTACGTATGTGACCCTGACTATTCTGTGATAGTCTACGTATGTGACCCTGACTATTCTCTGATAGTCTACGTATGTGACCCTGAAAATTCTCTGATAGTCTACGTATGTGACCCTGACTATTCTCTGATGGTCTACGTATGTGACCCTGAAAATTCTGTGCTAGTCTACATACGTAACCCTGACGATTCTCTGATAGTCTACGTATGTGACCATGACTGGTCTCTGATCAGCTATGTATTTAACCCTGACGATTCTCGGATAGTCTACATATGTGACCCTGACTATTCTCTTATAGTCTACGTACATAACCCTGAATAATCTCTGGTGGTCGACGTATTGAACCTTACGATTATCGGATAGTCTATGTATATGACCCTGACTATTCTCTGATGGTCTACGTATGTGACCCTGACTATTCTCTGATAGTCTACGTATGTGACCCTCGCGATTCTCTGATAGTGTACGTATGTGACCCTGACTGGTCTCTGATAGTCTACGTATGTGACCCTGACTATTCTCTGATAGTCTACGTATGTGACCCTGACTATTCTGTGATAGTCTACGTATGTGACCCTGACTATTCTCTGATAGTCTACGTATGTGACCCTGAAAATTCTCTGATAGTCTACGTATGTGACCCTGACTATTCTCTGATGGTCTACGTATGTGACCCTGAAAATTCTGTGCTAGTCTACATACGTAACCCTGACGATTCTCTGATAGTCTACGTATGTGACCATGACTGGTCTCTGATCAGCTATGTATTTAACCCTGACGATTCTCGGATAGTCTACATATGTGACCCTGACTATTCTCTGATAGTCTACGTATGTGACCCTGACTATTCTCTGATAGTCTACGTATGTGACCCTGACTATTCTCTGATAGTCTACGTATGTGACCCTGACTATTCTCTGATAGTCTACGTATGTGACCCTGACTATTCTGTGATAGTCTACGTATGTGACCCTGACTATTCTCTGATAGTCTACGTATGTGACCCTGAAAATTCTCTGATAGTCTACGTATGTGACCCTGACTATTCTCTGATGGTCTACGTATGTGACCCTGAAAATTCTGTGCTAGTCTACATACGTAACCCTGACGATTCTCTGATAGTCTACGTATGTGACCATGACTGGTCTCTGATCAGCTATGTATTTAACCCTGACGATTCTCGGATAGTCTACATATGTGACCCTGACTATTCTCTTATAGTCTACGTACATAACCCTGACTACTCTCTGGTGGTCGACGAATTGACCCTGACTATTATCCGATAGTCTATGTATATGACCCTGACTATTCTCTGATGGTCTACGTATGTGACCCTGACTATTCTCTGATAGTCTACGTATGTGACCCCGACTATTCTCTGAGAGTCTACTAATGTGACCCTGAAAATTCTCTGATAGTTTACGTATGTGACCCCGACTATTCTCTGAAAGTCTCCGTATGTGACCCTGACTATTCTCTGATAGTCTACATATGCGACCCTGACTATTCTCTGATGGTCTATGTATGTGACCCTGAAAATTCTCTGATAGTCTACGTATGTGACCCTGGCGATTCTCTGATAGTCTACGTTCGTGACCCTGAAAATTCTCTGATAGTCTACATATGTGAACCTGACTATTCTCTGATGGTGTACGTATGTGACCCTGACTATTTTGTGATAGTCTACGTATGTGACCCCGAATATTCTCTGATAGTCTACGTATGTGACCCTGAAAATTCTCTGATAGTCTACATATGTGACCCTGACTATTCTCTGATAGTCTACGTATGTGACCCTGACTATTCTCTGATAGTCTACGTATGTGACCCTGACTATTATCTGATAGTGTACGTATGTGACCCTGACTATTCTCTGATAGTCTACGTACGTAACCCTGACTATTCTCTGATGGTCTACGTATGTGACCCTGACAATTCTCTGAAAGTCTCCGTATGTGAACCTGACTATTCTCTGATAGTCTACATATGCGACCCTGACTATTCTATGATGGTCTCTGTATGTGACCCTGAAAATTCTCTGATAGTCTACGTACATGACCCTGAAAATTCTCTGATAGTCTACATATGTGACCCTGACTATTCTCTGATAGTCTACGTATGTGACCCTGACTATTCTCTGATAGTCTACATATGCGACCCTGAAAATTCTCTGATAGTCTACATATGTGACCCTGACTGTTCTATGTAACAAAGTGTAAGTCACTTGTTTTGCTCATTTAAATAAATGCTAACTTACACTTCATTAACTGTCCTATAGCTGGTTCACTCAGAGTTAGTTACTCATTCTGTCACCTGTAAACTGACAGTTAGTGACTGGTTCTTTATCTGTTAACTCAGAGTTAGTTACTCATTCTTTCACCTGTAAACTGACAGTTAGTGACTGGTTCTTTATCTGTTAACTCAGAGTTAGTTACTCATTCTTTCAACTGTAAACTGACAGTTAGTGACTGGTTCTTTACCTGTTAACTCAGAGTTAGTTACTCATTCTTTCACCTGTAAACTGACAGTTAGTGACTGGTTCTTTACCTGTTAACTCAGAGTTAGTTACTCATTCTTTCACCTGTAAACTGACAGTTAGTGACTGGTTCTTTATCTGTTAACTCAGAGTTAGTTACTCATTCTTTCACCTGTAAACTGACAGTTAGTGACTGGTTCTTTATCTGTTAACTCAGAGTTAGTTACTCATTCTTTCACCTGTAAACTGACAGTTAGTGACTGGTTCTTTACCTGTTAACTCAGAGTTAGTTACTCATTCTTTCACCTGTAAACTGACAGTTAGTGACTGGTTCTTTACCTGTTAACTCAGAGTTAGTTACTCATTCTTTCACCTGTAAACTGACAGTTAGTGACTGGTTCTTTATGTTAACTCAGAGTTAGTTACTCATTCTTTCACCTGTAAACTGACAGTTAGTGACTGGTTCTTTATCCGTTAACTCAGAGTTAGTTACTCATTCTGTCACCTGTAAACTGACAGTTAGTGACTGGTTCTTTATCTGTTAACTCAGAGTTAGTTACTCATTCTTTCACCTGTAAACTGACAGTTAGTGACTGGTTCTTTATCTGTTAACTCAGAGTTAGTTACTCATTCTTTCACCTGTAAACTGACAGTTAGTGACTGGTTCTTTACCTGTTAACTCAGAGTTAGTTACTCATTCTTTCACCTGTAAACTGACAGTTAGTGACTGGTTCTTTATCTGTTAACTCAGAGTTAGTTACTCATTCTGTCACCTGTAAACTGACAGTTAGTGACTGGTTCTTTATTTTCTTATCTTCTGGGTTTCAGACCTTTTTTGTGTGTGTTTCTCACAGGAAATGTTCTGTCAAACCCAACCTAATAAGTCCTGTTATTTTTAAACCAAAGAAGTGTATGTTGGGTAAATTGCCCCTTTTGGTTGACAGCATCTCTCTGACTAAACTTTGGCTTCATGTGCAGTCTCTAGAGACTAAATCCAGTCAGTGACCCACAGTGCCTACCTTGAACTTGCAGATTTTCCTGCTATGGTATCAAACAGATACTGATAGGCTGATAGACTGACACTAGAACCCGCCCTTCAGTAACCATAACAACCACACACTAACATTCAGACTTTAAAATGACTTGAATCAAATGGACAGGAAGCTGAAATCAAAGTTCTTTAAATGAATAACCATGCCTATAAAATCATGAGAATAACATGAAAGAAAACAGAGACTGGTCACTGGTCTTTACTGAAAAATACAACATGAGGAAAGTTTGATCATGTTCCCCCATCAGGAGGTCCAAGGCATCACTAGTTGAGCCATGATAAATCAATGAGTACAGATGGAGCACAGAAAAGGATTAATGTACACAGATAGAGGTTTGCATTATTAAAATAAAGATCTCTGACATATTTCTACTGTCTAATCTCCAGCAGTGCTTCGCATTTATAATCAGCAGGTTACAACAGGAAGTGACCACAGCGGCGGGTTCATGGAGAGAAGAAGAAGGACAAACAGCTCCTACATCATGGCATAAATAAAGTATTAATTCACTACTACTGTCTGTCTTAAGCTCAGACCTCCATCTCTCCCTCTTATCATCACCGTGTTCATCCTAAAGGTGTTTATCAGAAAATAGAATAGGTCTATATCACATCTTTGATCCACACACTGTTGAACATTTAGAAACATCCTCAACAGACTGAAAGGTGGCGCTGTTTTGGACTTTAGTTTTAACTGGAGTCCTCGCTACTTCACAGTACGGTTGTCAAAGTTTCAGGCTTTCATACTGGTCAGTACCAAGGGTTTAAAACCATACCGTCTCTGTTATTTCATGGTAGATGTTTAGAAAGAATTAAAGCTTTAAAACAGACGTTTATTTAACAAAACAGGTCTGTGAGAGAGGTATGAATCCTTTAGAAGAGAGCAAGAATAACCCTGCACACTGTCCAGACTGACCAAAAACATTAGCAACACCTCTGTACAAATCTGGCCCATGTACCTGATAGAGCACTGTTAAATCAGACACATCAGTGAGACGTAATGGCAGTTACTCCATGAAACAAACTGGCAATATTTCCATACAATTTTCTGCACACTTAAATAAAAGATATATCGTTGATATTTTTGGACAAATGTAGAAACACTTACACACAAATATTCTCAACATAACCCAGACAGCGCTGTCAAAGTTGAACAAAAACACCAGCAACATTTCTGTGGCAACACTTTGGTAAAAATATTGTCAACATTTGTACAGAAATATCAACATTTCCGTAAAGTGAAAACCATTTCTGTACGAATGTTTCCAAACAAATAAAAGAAAAATAAATGTGGCTAACTTTGACACCGTTGTTGCCAACACATCCAAGACAGAACTGCTGAAAATGAACAAAAGCATTAGCCACATTTCAGTTCATTGTTTGCAACATTACTGCTTAAATATTGGCAACACCTCAGAATATATATCAGTAATATCTGCACAGAATTACTGCTGGAATACCCCTAGAACAGTGTTACTCAACCCTGCTCAACCAAAGAGCCAAGCTGTTGAAAAATACCTTTGCAAGAGCCACAATCTAAGCAGTGAAGCAAAAAGAGCTTGAAGTACAATAATAATAAGTTAAAGGTGGAAAACAGTCAAAAAAACAACAAAAAAGGGGGTGAAAGGGGGACGAAAAGTGGAAAAGGGGTCAGAAAGAAGATATGGGTGAGAATTGACAAAAAAATGATTTATAGGTGACATAAAATGATCCAAATGTGGCAAAAATAAAAAGAGTGAAAAGTGACTAAAATGGGCAAAAAGCAGTCGAATGGCAAAAATGAGCAAAAAATAGGAAACAAGTGGTATTTAGTAGCAAAATGGGTGAAAAATGGAAAAAAGGGGCAAAAATGGAATAAAAGTGGCAATGGGAAAAAAGTTGCAAAAAAAATTGTCAAAATGGGTAAAAACGTAGGAAAAATGTGGTAATTGCAAAAGGTAGCTTTAAAGGGTGAAAAGTGGCAAAAAAAATGGTGAAAAAGGGTCAGAACAGTTTCCCCTTTTTAAGTTTTCTGGGGGAATAACATTACAGAGCCACACATAGAGTACCACCGCCCTAGAACAATCCCTCAACATTGCTCTGTAGGTGTTGGCAACACTTCAGAGAAAAACTGCAGACAGAGAAACAGAGCGCTCTTTAAATGACATAAAAGTGGTTTACTCTCATTCCTCTGTAGCTCCAGCCATGCTCCCAAATGTTACCCATGTTTTTGGTCAGTTTAGACAGCATGCAGGAGTTTCTTTAACCGGAATGATCAAAAACAGGAATGGTGGGCGTCTAGGACTCCAGGTTTTGGTGCCGTGATAACAGACAGACGACTGAAGTTTTAAATCCTGGTTTGTTGACGGCTGTAACAGAGACGTGAGTGTCTGGATTATTGCCAAAGTTGTCTAAAGTGCTCGCTGCGTTTCCTCATTCTCGATGGCTTTAACAGTGAACTTTTCAAACATGCATATCACCATGGTTACCCCTTTAGTGTGTCGGGTCTGCAGCAGGTTAGGTCATTGTGTTTTAGTGCTGTCAGCACTTTTCAAACAGACGATGCTTCAATAAATCAAAATAATCCCCAATAATCTAATACCCAGACATCACCTCAGTAGACTTTAGTCTGTGTGCTGACAGTGTAAAAAGACAGAAGTTTAAACCTGAAGGCCATTAAAATCATCATTAATGCTCTACTTAATCGTTCACTAATCAGCTATTTGGCACTTCATAGGATTCCCTCAATCACACCAACATCCGAACATAAACCCCGCGTTTAATCCAGAAGATTCTGTGAGATTTACAGACATCGGAGGGTTAATGACGTGAATGATGGCGTTTCTAACGCTACGATCACCTCAGTACCCGCGTCCAGCTGTAGGCGGGTAGACAGCTGGATCAGGTTAATGGTCATCATAGGGACACATTCACCTGATTTATGATCAGAGCAGACACCTATAACTCCACCCAGAACCCTTTACCCATCAAAATCAAAGGCTTGTTGTCGTGTCTCATGAAAAGGATTCACCTCACAACAGGAAGTCTTGCATGTCTGGTTTTTTGCCTCAGAGATTAAACAAATACATTTTATCAGTACAAGGTCAAAGGTTATACCCACCTCTGAACTTAAATTTCTCTTCATAGGTACATGACTTCCTGTAGCTTTCTCTAGATTATTCTGTCTTCTGTGCTTGTGTTAGGGATTTTTGGTAGTGGTGAGATTTGAACCAGCCAGTGGCTGGTTGACCGACGTATCGCAACGGACACATAGGTGGCGATGGCGTTGGCATCAAATACAACTGTTAGTTTCTGACAGCAAAGGAACAGGTCTTAACTGGTCTGGGTCTTTGGGCCTCAGCTCTTCTCACAATGAAGAAAGGATGCACCCAGGTAAACATCCTGATGGAGAACATTTAACATGCCTACCCCGCTGTCCATCAACACCCACCTACTGCCTTGTCATTGTGCAGCACGGAGCAGAACCGCCGATAGCTCGACCCGCAGGACTGAGGAGTTCAGTGGTAGTTTCAGGATCATGTCTAATCCTAACCCTCAGCTATGTGAAGATACTGAAGAGCGATGAAAACACAGGCACTCATGAAGCAGCTGGATTTGCTTGGCTCTTTAGGCCTCTCCCATGGGTAAGCAACCTTTACTAAAATAAATGGGCGTCTTCTAGCCCCTCTGAGCTGTTGACTCTGGCTACACCACATTATGACGTTTTGTCCATGTAGTGACATTTAATCCAGAATCTTAATTCTAACCAGTGATAATAAAAGGCATAAAAAAACGAACATTTTATTTTTGGGAAATTTCCAGTGTTAAAGAGCAGACTGACTCTTCACCTGCACCATCACAGGTAAACACTGAAACATCTGTCAGCTGGCGTTAGTTATCAGACAAGGATGTTGATCTAATTCTAGTCTTTATTTCTATTTTATCCTTGAATCAGCTGAGTCAGTAGCAAACTGCACATTTATGTTTTCTTGCAAAGCATCACTGTTTAGTTCGGTGTTGTTCTGGTGGTCTAAAGTTGATCTAAAGTTATCCCAGTTTATCCTAGTTTATCTTAGTTTATCCTAGCGTTGACTCTTCAGAGGTTAATACTGATGTTTTCTGCAGATTTACCTCTTCTATCAAAGCCTCACTGTTAAAGAGGGGGTATTATTCCTTTTTTCAAGGCTTCCCACCATCTCTCTGATACACACGTAGTAGCTTCACATGGTTTACAGCTCAAAAAACTCCTCATGTTTCTCACACTGGCGTCCTGAGAAACCCTTATTTTAACCTCCATCTGAAACGCTTCGTTTTCGCTGCTGTCTCTTTAACTCCCCCCGCTCCACGGACTTGCTTTCCTCTGATTGGCCAATTATCCGTAGGCTGGCCAGCGACAGGACTCAATGTTTTGTGTCCGCCCCCTCCGATGTGGCTATATTGCAAGGCTAGTACTTGTAAACTCTGAATGAACCGGTCTGAATGAGTAAATTATGGCGAATTTTGATATGTGTTAGACCCAGAGTCTGACGGGAGAACACTGGGAGAGTCTCAGAGAGATTTTCAACGAACCGTTTTCATCAGTTTACACGCTAATTCCAAGATTACTGCCGCATACGTTTATCTTGCTGTTTGAAAATTTGCATACCTGAAGTATGGACATCCAACATTGTGACTCGATATTTATGTTTTAAAAACCGGAAAAGTATAATACCCCCTCTTTAAGTTTGGCGTTGTTCTGGCGGTCTAAAGTTGATCTAAAGTTATCCTAGTTTATCCTAGTCTATCCTAGTCTATCCTAGTTTATCCTAGTCTATCCTAGTCTATCCTAGTCTATCCTAGTCTATCCTAGTTTATCCTAGTTTATCCTAGTCTATCCTAGTCTATCCTAGTTTATCCTAGTTTATCCTAGTCTATCCTAGTTTATCCTAGTTTATCCTAGTCTATCCTAGTCTATCCTAGTCTATCCTAGTCTATCCTAGTCTATCCTAGTTTATCCTAGTCTATCCTAGTCTATCCTAGTTTATCCTAGTCTATCCTAGTCTATCCTAGTCTATCCTAGTCTATCCTAGTCTATCCTAGTGTATCCTAGTGTATCCTAGTCTATCCTAGTCTATCCTAGTTTATCCTAGTTTATCCTAGTCTATCCTAGTCTATCCTAGTCTATCCTAGTCTATCCTAGTCTATCCTAGTCTATCCTAGTTTATCCTAGTCTATCCTAGTCTATCCTAGTTTATCCTAGTTTATCCTAGTCTATCCTAGTTTATCCTAGTTTATCCTAGTCTATCCTAGTCTATCCTAGTCTATCCTAGTTTATCCTAGTCTATCCTAGTCTATCCTAGTCTATCCTAGTCTATCCTAGTCTATCCTAGTTTATCCTAGTCTATCCTAGTCTATCCTAGTTTATCCTAGTCTATCCTAGTCTATCCTAGTCTATCCTAGTTTATCCTAGTCTATCCTAGTCTATCCTAGTCTATCCTAGTCTATCCTAGTGTATCCTAGTCTATCCTAGTCTATCCTAGTCTATCCTAGTCTATCCTAGTTTATCCTAGTTTATCCTAGTCTATCCTAGTTTATCCTAGTTTATCCTAGTCTATCCTAGTTTATCCTAGTTTATCCTAGTCTATCCTAGTTTATCCTAGTTTATCCTAGTCTATCCTAGTTTATCCTAGTTTATCCTAGTCTATCCTAGTCTATCCTAGTTTATCCTAGTTTATCCTAGTTTATCCTAGTCTATCCTAGTTTATCCTAGTTTATCCTAGTTTATCCTAGTCTATCCTAGTTTATCCTAGTTTATCCTAGTGCTGACTCTTCAGGGGTTAATAATGAAACTGAAGCATTCACAGTAAAAAGATTAAATTAGTAACTGAAATATTTACAGGAATAAAAACCAGCAAAGCTAACCGTTGAGGGACACACGGAGCATGCTCATTAAAGGAAATGATGTCATCTGTTGATGCCGTTGCTATGGTAACGCCTGTCTAAAGACAGACCTGTCATTGTGGTTGACATCACTAAAGAGAGCTCTTCTGTCATCTTTGACACGCCCTGAGAGCGCCGTTTTCATAAAGTGCCGTCAGAGTTATGCAGATTCAGAAACCTGACTGAGCGTGTTTGTTTACGACCTCTGAAATATTTACACGGATCACATGACTGAGGCGTCCTAAAGGTACCAACGCACTCAGAGGGACATAGTTCTAGGTTTCATCACTGCTAGTTTTTATAAAGTGGTTCAAGACTTTTCAACTGTTGGAGTCCAGTTCAGACCAGAGGTTCACGTCAGTTCCCACTGCTGCAAAGTGCCGTTTCCATGGCAACCACTGCCCATGCTCCAGTCTCTTTCCTGCTCCTGGCTATCTATCTGTGTAGAACTCATAGAGTGTGAATCTGAATGAGGACAGTGATCGTGAGCTACTCTCTAGCATTGACATTCTACCTTTTCAAAAACCGTGGTGTCCCATCTCTGGTTGTTCCAGAGAGGTTTGTTTGGTTCTCAACTGGTCTAGCCTCAGGACCCACCGATCTCTGTGATGACTGATCACAGCCCACATTTTTAATGTTGTCACTGTGTGCTGGTCAAAACAGGAAGATACAGAGTGGTGTTGGAATTTTGAGCCAAGATGGCGCTGGCATAAGGAGGCGGTAGAAGCCTTGTCTGTCAAACAAACTTAGGGTTTGTGACTGGACAGTCAAATACACCTTTGTTTTGTTTTTTTAAAAGGAAAAACTAGTGACAAGAGAAACCAAGACGCTAGCATGGTAAATGAAAGAACAGAAAACAAAAAACAGTTTTTCTTTTTATGTAGTACCAACCCTACCCTAAGTTTCAACAACTAAAATGGCCTAAACCTTAATTTTTCTGAAATACTGACTAACTTCAGCTACAGGGAGCGCTGGGGTCTGAACACTCTAAAACGGTCTCGTTGTGAATCTTTGGTCTGGACTGGACTTTAAACCTTCTTTAATACCTGTTGATTGTGTTTTACTTCAAAGAAAGCCTTTAAAATCTCCCATAACCATCCATTTAAATCTGCATTAACCCCTGTTGGTGTTTGATGTCTTGTTTTTATGTATTTTGGGAAAAGAACCATTTAAAACGTCCCATCGCCACCCTTTAAACCTTTATTAAGAGTTGGTTTTCGATGTCTTGTTGATGTCTATGTATTTCGGGGGTGTAAGCCCCAGAGAAAGCCTTTAAAATCTCTCATAACCACCTGTTTAACCCTCTGAATGTTTCTATCTTGTTCGTGGTGATGTTTTGTTCATGTTGTGCTGATGACTGATCGTCCACCCCCTGGGTTTATTCTCAGAGCTGATTGGTTTGGTCAGGCCTATGTGTTGTTTGCATGGTTTGATTCCTCCGTACACATGGTTGTGTTGTTTCTGTTGTGTATTTGGTGTCCGTTCGTGGTTGTGTAGACCCTTTAGTCTTCATACTGACTCCTTCATCTCGCCCTGGCTCTCGTCCGTCCGTCTGCTGTCACTACACCACGTCGGCCTCCACCACGCACTGCTCCGTGTACTCCTTCACCAGCTCCACATTCAACGTGTTGTTGCAGAAATCGACCATGGGCTTCCAGAGGGGCGGGTCCAGGAACATCTGGCACATCACGTGACCCTTCAGGGTGGCGGTATGGCGCTGCAGGTGGCACAAGAACTGCTGCTGAGCCAGAGCCAGGTCCTTACCGAACATGTCAATGTTCAGGTAGTACCTGGGTGTAGAAGAGAAGATTCATTAGGAGGTGGTTTAAACAGGACAGAAGAGCCATAGCATTACCTTACAAGACAATAACAACAGTAAAATAAAGCAACAATCAATAACCTTCCACCTGAAAATAGTCTTTAAAGTCAGTGAAATGTTACAGTATGTTTCACCAGGTAGAATGATGTCTATCTCTTTTCCACAGAGTGCTCTGGTCATCTGCTTTCAGCACTATCAACCTTTGGTAAGTTCTCTCACAAGAACTGGCTTTGTGGCACTAGTTCACACACCAGCCTTCAGCTAAAAAGAGGCCTGTTAACCCCTCTCAGTACTGTTTAAAACAACAGCAGGGGTAGGAGACAAAAGACGACGTGGCAGATGAGATGAGAGACAAACTTATAAACTGGACAGGCCCTTACAGGTCAGTGAGAACGCTGTGAATGATGGGCTCTAAGGTCAAACGTCAGGCTGGCTCTGTGGTTGGTTGAGTCAGTAAAATGACCAATAAACCTCCAAGAACTCAGATCTTTTATCTGTTTGTCTAAACTGTCAACTGACCTTTAAGACCCAATCCCAGCCAAGCTGATTAAGACGGCCTTTCCTCTCGTTAGAACTTCTTTGCGTGCCCTCTTGTAAAGTGTCAGGATAGCTTTGGTCATGAATTTGCACTATACAGAGACTGAATGATTGATTTTGTATGGATGTGAATATAATGTGCTTTGACTGCTTCTGGTCTATTCTCAAGAAAACGTAACAGCATACAGGCGTGATAAATGCTGAGTTTAGTCCACTGTGCTCATGTCCAGGTAAATACTGAGATTGGTCACCTGGTTTTTGTGGATAAAGGACAGACATCCTGCTGAGTCAGCACCAAGGACTTAAAACCAGCTATGGGTTGCACCAGCTGTGTGTGAGTTCAAACGAAGTCTAGTTTGAACGCAAGTCCTTACTTACGACATAGTTTACGCTCTCCCAGTATTTAAGGTGTAGCTGTGATAGTTTCAACATAGGCTTAAGTTCTAACTTAAATCTTACACCTACCAGGTGTAAAGATCTCCCTACAATGTGGCTGCCATAGTGATAGCTCTAAAACAGTGGCTCTCAACCTTTTCAGCCTGCGACCCCAAAATAAAGGTGCCAGAGACACGGGATCCCCACTGCACCTGAAGGTGCTGAACAGCCATGAGCATTCTAGAGTAGTCATGTGGAGACAAGGAATAGACAAAGAATAAAAATTGGTTTGAATGAACTACAATGGGTTAATAATGGCAACAATGGTGGAAAAGGTGGTGAAATTGGATTTTAAAGAGGGGGTATTATTCCTTTTTTCAAGGCTTCCCACCATCTCTCTGATACACACGTAGTAGCTTCACATGGTTTACAGCTCAAAAAACTCCTCATGTTTCTCACACTGGCGTCCTGAGAAGCCCTTATTTTAACCTCCATCTGAAACGCGCTCCACGGATTTGCTTTCCTCTGACTGGCTGATTTCCCAGAGGCTGGCTGGCGACAGGACTCAATGTTTTGTGTCTGCCCCCCCCCCCCGATGTGGCTATGTTGCTAGGCTAGTACTTGTAAACTTTGAACGAACTGGTCTGAATGAGTAAATTATGGCGAATTTTGATATGTGTTAGACCCAGAGTCTGACCCTGATAGTTTGGAGAGAGAGGGGGAAGAAAACCAGGAGCAGCGCAGGATGCATCTGTTAGGTGTTTAACTACTGTGTTGCTAAATGCTAAAAGGCCTTGTGGGGGCGGTCTGTTCTGCTTTGCCGGCAGCACGGGCGGACCACCAACCAGTCAGGAGGTCCTACTGTGATGACCTCATCAGTTTGCTCCATTGAAATCTCGTCTCGGGAGAACACTGGGAGAATCTCAGAGAGTTTCAACGAACCGTTTTCATCAGTTTACACGCTAATTCCAAGATTACTGCCACATTCGTTTATCTTGCGGTTTGAAAATTTGCATATGTGAAGTATGGACATCCAACATTGTGACTCGATATTTATGTTTTAAAAACCAGAAAAGTATAATACCCCCTCTTTAAAGGTAGCTGGAATGGGTCAGAAGTTACAAAAAATAGGGTTAAAATAATGGGTTAAGTGGCAAAAATAGGCATAAATAGAGGTAAAAGGGAGTTAAAAAGTGGCTGAAATGACTTTAAATTGGCATAACTGGGTGGAAATTTGGTGAAATGGGATGAAAATTGATTTTAAAAAAATGGCAAAAAAGGTTAACTGAGAAAGAAAAAATAGGCAGATATTGACAGAAGTTGATTAAACTACCAAAAATGAGCATATCAAATGGTCAAATGTGGTTAAAATGGGCATAAAAAGTAGGAAAAAGAGGTTAATAGTAGCAATAATGGATCAACAGAAGAAACAACAAGCTTAAGGGGCAAGGATTGGTTTAGAAGTGTCAAAAACAGGCAGAAAATAGTGGAGTTTAAACATGACAAAAATAGTGTTAAATGTTAAATTGTAGGAAAAACAATGAAAACGGGTCAAAATTGGATAAAAATGGTGTAATGTGGCAATAGTGTCGATTAAAAAATATTCTCAGTTTTTTAGGGCATTGGAGACCCCCTGTCGTGATAACGCGGAGGGTGGCGAGGAGTCAAGGGTGGCAAGGATTTTAGCGGAAATTTGGAGTCAGCACTGTGTTCTCCATGATCAGTAACACTGCTGTTCTCTATGATCATTAACACTGTGTTCTCCATGATCAGTAACACTGTGTTCTCCATGATCAGTAACACTGTGTTCTCTATGATCAGTAACACTGTGTTCTCTATGATCAGTAACACTGCTGTTCTCTATGATCAGTAACACTGCTGTTCTCTATGATCAGTAACACTGTGTTCTCCATGATCAGTAACACTGTGTTCTCCATGATCAGTAACACTGTGTTCTCCATGATCAGTAACACTGTGTTCTCCATGATCAGTAACACTGTGTTCTCTATGATCAGTAACACTGTGTTCTCCATGATCAGTAACACTGTGTTCTCTATGATCAGTAACACTGCTGTTCTCCATGATCAGTAACACTGTGTTCTCTATGATCAGTAACACTGTGTTCTCTATGATCAGTAACACTGCTGTTCTCCATGATCAGTAACACTGTGTTCTCCATGATCAGTAACACTGTGTTCTCTATGATCAGTAACACTGTGTTCTCCATGATCAGTAACACTGTGTTCTCCATGATCAGTAACACTGTGTTCTCCATGATCAGTAACACTGTGTTCTCCATGATCAGTAACACTGTGTTCTCCATGATCAGTAACACTGCTGTTCTCCATGATCAGTAACACTGCTGTTCTCCATGATCAGTAACACTGCTGTTCTCCATGATCATTAACACTGTGTTCTCCATGATCAGTAACACTGCTGTTCTCCATGATCAGTAACACTGTGTTCTCCATGATCAGTAACACTGTGTTCTCTATGATCAGTAACACTGTGTTCTCCATGATCAGTAACACTGTGTTCTCTATGATCAGTAACACTGTGTTCTCCATGATCAGTAACACTGTGTTCTCTATGATCAGTAACACTGTGTTCTCCATGATCAGTAACACTGTGTTCTCTATGATCAGTAACACTGTGTTCTCCATGATCAGTAACACTGCTGTTCTCTATGATGTTACAATGTTACAATGTTACAATGTCATTTAGCAGACGCTTTTCTCCAAAGCGACGTACATTTGAGAGCAAGAACAACACAAGCAATGATCTAGACAAGAAGAAACAACATCAGTAAGTGCCATCAAGTGCTTCAGGTTCAACTGGACGCAAGTGCTGCCGTGTAGAGATTAAGGCAGAGTACCTAAAATATACGTTGATTATGTAGTTTTTTTTTTTTTGTTTTTTTTTTTTTATGTTGTTTTTTTTTTTTTTTTTAGACAGCAACAATGAATCAAGGAAAATGTGGGATCACTAATTGCCATTCATTAGGCTTCACAACAACTATTTACCAAGTACCAAGTGCTGGATCATTCCCAAAGAGCTGGGCAAAGAAATCCCAGAAGTAGAGCAGGACAGTGCGAGCTAACTATAGTTGGGAAACTCATTCAACCACTGGGGGCAGCAGTGGAGAATAGTCTGGCTGAGACTCAATCTACTACTGGGGACAACAGTAGAGAATTGCCTAGCTAAGTGCAAAGTGTTCTCTGAAGAGCTGGGTCTTTAGCCTTCTCTTGAAAGTAGACAGGGAGTCTGTAGATCGAATGGAGTTGGGTAATTCATTCCACCATTTAGGGACAACAGAGGAGAAGAGTCGAGCTAGTGACTTAGGAGCATGATGTGCTGGAAGTACCAGGCGCCTTCGCTGGCTGAGCGTAGTGGGCGAGAAGGGGTGTAGACCTGGATGAGGGACTCCAGGTAAACAGGAGCAGTTTTAGTTACTGCTTTGTAAGCAATGATTAGAGTTTTGAATTTAATGCGAGCTGCAACTGGAAGCCAGTGTAGAGAGATTAAAAGAGGCGTGACATGAGCTCTCTTGGGTTGGTTGAAGACCAGACGTGCTGCTGCGTTCTGGATCAACTGCAGAGGTATAACTGTGCATGCAGGTAGGCCTGCCAGTAATGAGTTACAGTAGTCAATACGTGATATTATAAGAGCCTGTACCAGGAGTTGTGTAGCATGCTCTGTCAAGTAGGGTCTGATCCTCTTGATGTTGTAGAGGGCGAAACGGCAGGACCGAGCAATCGAGGCCACATGGAGCTTGAAGGTTAGCTGGTCATCAATCATGACACCCAGATTCCGGGCTGACTTAGTGGGCAAGAGATTATTTGATCCAAGCTGGATACTGATCTGCGGTTCCATAGTGGGACTGGCTGGGATGATAATGAGCTCAGTTTTGGGCAGGTTGAGCTGAAGGTGACGTTCCCTCATTCATTTAGAAATATCAGCAAGGCAGGATGAGATCCGAGCTGAGACAGTTATGTCGTCTGGTGGAAAGGACAGGAATAGCTGTGTATCGTCTGCATAGCAGTGATAAGAAAAGCCATGGGAGCGGATGATTGCACCAAGTGAGGTGGTGTATATTGAGAAAAGTAGGGGACCAAGCACAGACCCTTGAGGCACCCCTGTTGATAAGCCATGCAGTTTAGACACTCCTCCCTTCCATGATACTCTAAAAGATCTCCCTGTGAGGTAGGACTTAAACCACTGTAGGGCAGATCCTGAGATACCAAGTGAAGAGAGTGTGGAGAGGAGGATTTGGTGGTTTACTGTGTCAAAGGCAGCAGACAGATCCAGCAGTAAGAGAACTGAGGACTGACCAGCTGCTCTGGCCAAGCGAAGTGATTCCGTTACCGACAAAAGTGCAGTTTCAGTAGAGTGGCCCCGCCTAAAGCCAGACTGATTCTGATCAGATCATTGTTCTGCAAATATTCTGAGAGCTGGTTGAAGACTGTGCGCTCCAGTATTTTTGATAGGAATGGGAGAAGTGAGACCAGCCTGTAATTTTCAACCAGGGCTGGGTTGAGAGTGGGTTTTTTGAGCAGTGGTGTAACCCGCGCTTGCTTGAAAGCAGCTGGGAAAACACCTGTGGACAGAGAGGAGTTAATGATACAACTCACAGCAGGGCTGATTGTGGGCTCAATCGCCTGCAAGAGATGTGATGGTATCGGATCGAGGACACGTTGTGGGCTTAGAGTCAAGCAGAAGCCTGGTGACCTCGCTCTCACTTAGTGGAGAGAATGAGCTAAGTGATGCATCACTAGCTGGTGGCAGAAAACTGAGTTGGACAGGCTCAGAGAATTGGTTGCTGATGGTAGAAACCTTGTCAGTGAAGTAGGAGGCGAACATGTCTGGAGTCAACATACTGGAGGGTTGTGGGTTTGAAGGAGAGAGGAGCGAGTTAAAAGCAGAGAAGAGTTTGCGTGCATCAGTGGCAGCACAGATCTTTGATTGATAGAACGCCTTCTTAGCAGATTTTAGAGCAGAGGTAAAACAGGACAGTTTTTGCTGATAAGCACTCAAGTCAGTGGTTTGTTTGGATTTACGCCATTTTCTCTCTGCCGCTCTGAGCCCTGCCCTTTGGGTTCTGATGACCTCAGTGAGCCAGGGACAAGGTGGAGTATTACGAATAGGCTTAGACACCAGAGGGCAGAGTTTGTCCAGAGAGGAGGTCAGTGAGGAGCAGAATGTGTCTGTGGCCTCGTTAACAGTGAGTGTGAAGGACTGTTACATGAGGCTAGTGCAGCTGAGACCTCGTCAGACAGCTGTGCTGGGTCAAGTGACTGAAGGTTTCTGGTATGATCTTAATTGAGTAGTAGATTGTTGAAGTTCAGGTAAGCCAAGTGAGAACTGAATGAAGTAGTGGTCAGAGAGGTGAAGTGGTGTTACACTCAAATTAGCCGTGGAGCAATTGCAGTTAGAATCAAATCCAGTGTATTACCAGCCTTGTGTGTAGGAGGCGTTTGAACCAGTTTCAAGTCAAAGGAGGACAGTAGTGAAATAAAATCAGTAGCCTGGGCTCTATCCAAGTGGATGTTCATGTCACCCATGACAACCAATGGTGTGCCATCATCAGGGATGTCTGAGAGTAACATGTCCAGTTCCACAATAAAGTTGTCCAGGTGACCCCAGGTGGGCGGTATACCACAACCATGTAAGCCTTTATTGGGGCAGTGACCTGTACTGCATGATATTCAAATGAGGTGTTATTGTCCAAGGGTTTGAACTGGCTGAAGTTCCAGCTATGAGAAAGAATAATGCCTGTGCCACCTCCTCGGCCAGAAGAGCGAGGTGTATGAGAGAACACTGCATCAACTGATAGAGCAGTTGGTGTTACAGTGTTCTCAGGACGGACCCAAGTTTCTGTCAGGGCTAGGACCTGAATGTTAGACAGTTTAGTGAGGGAATTGATGAATTCTGCTTTGTTAACTGCAGACTGGCAGTTCCAGAGGCCAACTGTGATAAAAGGTTGTGGAAAAGAGGCATTCTGCAAAGTGGATAGATTATGCAGGTTTCGTTTTCTGTAACTATTGTGCTTCTTTCTGTTCCCATATATGACTTGTATTTTTTGGTTGCACATGTTGCGTTAGACTGCTGGGGTGCGTTAGACTGTTATGAGGCAGTGCTGCCTGTCGGTGGCCTTGCTCGGTGGACTCGCACAGGTAGACTCGCTGGTCTTTACCCAATGTGGTCTTCACACAATTGGGCTTCCACAAGGGCTGACGCTTACGCTGACGCTTCAGCGCAGTCTGTGTACTTATATAGAGAGATGATCAGTAACACTGTGTTCTCCATGATCAGTAACACTGTGTTCTCTATGATCAGTAACACTGTGTTCTCCATGATCAGTAACACTGCTGTTCTCCATGATCAGTAACACTGTGTTCTCCATGATCAGTAACACTGCTGTTCTCCATGATCAGTAACACTGTGTTCTCCATGATCAGTAACACTGCTGTTCTCCATGATCAGTAACACTGCTGTTCTCCATGATCAGTAACACTGCTGTTCTCCATGATCAGTAACACTGTGTTCTCCATGATCAGTAACACTGCTGTTCTCCATGATCAGTAACACTGCTGTTCTCCATGATCAGTAACACTGCTGTTCTCCATGATCAGTAACACTGTGTTCTCCATGATCAGTAACACTGCTGTTCTCCATGATCAGTAACACTGCTGTTCTTCATGATCAGTAACACTGCTGTTCTCTATGATCAGTAACACTGCTGTTCTCCATGATCAGTAACACTGCTGTTCTTCATGATCAGTAACACTGCTGTTCTCCATGATCAGTAACACTGTGTTCTCTATGATCAGTAACACTGTGTTCTCTATGATCAGTAACACTGCTGTTCTTCATGATCAGTAACACTGTGTTCTCCATGATCAGTAACACTGCTGTTCTCCATGATCAGTAACACTGTGTTCTCTATGATCAGTAACACTGCTGTTCTCCATGATCAGTAACACTGTGTTCTCTATGATCAGTAACACTGTGTTCTCTATGATCAGTAACACTGCTGTTCTCCATGATCAGTAACACTGTGTTCTCCATGATCAGTAACACTGCTGTTCTCCATGATCAGTAACACTGTGTTCTCTATGATCAGTAACACTGCTGTTCTCCATGATCAGTAACACTGTGTTCTCTATGATCAGTAACACTGCTGTTCTCCATGATCAGTAACACTGTGTTCTCTATGATCAGTAACACTGTGTTCTCCATGATCAGTAACACTGTGTTCTCTATGATCAGTAACACTGCTGTTCTTCATGATCAGTAACACTGTGTTCTCCATGATCAGTAACACTGCTGTTCTCCATGATCAGTAACACTGTGTTCTCTATGATCAGTAACACTGCTGTTCTCCATGATCAGTAACACTGTGTTCTCTATGATCAGTAACACTGTGTTCTCTATGATCAGTAACACTGCTGTTCTCCATGATCAGTAACACTGTGTTCTCCATGATCAGTAACACTGCTGTTCTCCATGATCAGTAACACTGCTGTTCTCTATGATCAGTAACACTGCTGTTCTCCATGATCAGTAACACTGTGTTCTCTATGATCAGTAACA
The DNA here is from genome assembly GCF_018320785.1 of Cheilinus undulatus. NCBI lineage: Eukaryota > Metazoa > Chordata > Actinopteri > Labriformes > Labridae > Cheilinus > Cheilinus undulatus. The sequence continues at coordinate 138,095 of NW_024571687.1, read as the reverse complement.
CTGCTGTTCTCCATGATCAGTAACACTGTGTTCTCCATGATCAGTAACACTGTGTTCTCCATGATCAGTAACACTGTGTTCTCCATGAGATCATTTCCGCCGTCTACTGTTAAATTATCTTTTCTTTAGCGATTTCACCACTTGATATCAGTGTTATTTATACTGGCTCTAGGTTTAGGCTGTAGGCTTCACAATACCCACAGAGGCAAAATGACTTGTAATATGTTTCATCCATGCTGGAGCTGATTGATGATTAGCGGCAGTTGGCAAACATTATTTTTAGTCGTTAGCATCTGTAGCAAACACGGGGCTGAGAAATGCTTTTCAGTGATTGGTTAAAGTAAGAGAATACGTCACATCTGCGACAATATTTTGGTTAGTTTGGACGTAATCTCTACTAGTTACAATCAACCTTACATCTTTGTGGTGCAACCAAACAATGACACAACGTAGGGTTTAGTGTGGACTTTACACCAGAACTGAAGTTAGAACTGAACTGGTTTCAGCGTAGGGTTTAGTGTGGACTTTACACCAGAACTGAAGTTAGAACTGAACTGGTTTCAGCGTAGGGTTTAGTGTGGACTTTACACCAGAACTGAAGTTAGAACTGAACTGGTTTCAGCGTAGGGTTTAGTGTGGACTTTACACCAGAACTGAAGTTAGAACTGAACTGGTTTCAGCGTAGGGTTTAGTGTGGACTTTACACCAGAACTGGAGATCGAACTGAACTGGTTTCAGCGTAGGGTTTAGTGTGGACTTTACACCAGAACTGAAGGCAGAACTTGCTCATAGCTGGTGCAACAGGCCGCAGCTCTACAAGAGGTGGGCGGTCATAAACGAGTCAATCAGCTCCAAACTGAAGGAGACCTTACCCAGTATGTCTGGGTTAGTACTTAGTCCATAATTCTTTTTTGTTGTTGTTGATGTTAGTACAATTGAAGTTACTGGGACTGCTAAAGATACGACCCATAAAACCATAAATGTCTGTGTTTGATTCAAAGAGTGTTTAGTTTCCTACTCTAACATCCTTTGGACCAATAAGACATTTCTTCTCTTGTACTAGTGATCTGTCTGCTACATCCCCTCTATGTTCATACAACTCAGTCTGCTGTAAATCTGTGTGTAAGGGACATTTACCAATCATCTCCAATGGGCACCCTGAAAGGGAAGGTGCAGAGGCTTGCCACGCTGGGGTTCGACACGTCATCCACCATCCAGTCGATCTCTTTCTTCAGCAGAATGGCCATGTTACTGGGCAGAGGTTTGAACGGCTGCCAGTCTTGGATGATGGTGGAGTTAGGGAGGACGCCGTTCATCAGGTCAGTGGTTAGATACAGACGGTGGATTGTTGTTTGGTCCAGACGCACAGGTGTAGCAACGGACGAAGACAGAGGTGACTGAATGTCTCCACCAATGTCCAGCTCGGACAGACGAAGTTTAAGATCTTCTGCTTTAAAACGCACCAGCAGAATACCCTAAAGAGAAAGAGGATGAATGTGAGCCACCACAGTTTACCACACGGCGTTTAGTGTACTCAACCAGAGTCTACCTGCTTGGTTATGATGCGGTACTTCTGGAAGTCCTTTGGCCCCAGCTGATCATCACGGGTCAAACGGGTCACTTTGACTTCGGGGTACTTCAGTTTAACCAGCTCAGAGCAGAAACGCAGCAGAACTCCTGCCACACCTTTTCCTCTCTCCTGAGGGGCCACGCGAAGACCCTCAACCAGCATGGTCTCCCCATCATCAATCACGCACACCGACTCCAGAGCGATCTGTGAAGAAGACACAACACAGACATTCAGCAAACAAGACAAGGAGACAACACAACAGCACAGTTCTGGCTCTGATACAGGTCTCATCACCAGTCATGTTCTGATCCAGGTCTCATCATCAGTCTGGTTCTGATCTAGGTATCATCATCAGTCTGGTTCTGATCCAGGTCTCATCATCAGTCTGGTTCTGATCTAGGTATCATCATCAGTCTGGTTCTGATCCAGGTCTCATCATCAGTCTGGTCCTGCTCCCTGCTCCAGGTTCCTGCTTGTCCATCATCAGTCCAGTCCTGCTCCAGGTTCCTGCTCGTCCATCATCAGTCCAGTCCTGCTCCAGGTTCCTGCTTGGCCATCATCAGTCCAGTCCTGCTCCAGGTTCCTGCTTGGCCATCATCAGTCCAGTCCTGCTCCAGGTTCCTGCTTGTCCATCATCAGTCCAGTCCTGCTCCAGGTTCCTGCTCGTCCATCATCAGTCCAGTCCTGCTCCAGGTTCCTGCTTGTCCATCATCAGTCCAGTCCTGCTCCAGGTTCCTGCTTGTCAATCACCAGTCTGGTTCTGGTACACATAGAAGCCCTGCACCTTCTAGTCAGTAACTAACAGTTTATAATTATTAATGAGTGAAATCATTTTTCGATGGATTAACCCAGAGTCTCAAGCTCACAAAGAAGCCGTGGTACTTTCTGACTCTACTGGTCATTTCAATATCATTGATAGTTTTTAAAGTATGTTTTAGCAAAGAACAACCAAAGTTAGACAACTTTTTACCTCCTAAGTTTAATATGACACTCACACAACAACACGGACCAATGGACTTAGACCGTAGACCTCGTCCCTACCACTAATCCCTAGCCCTGGTTTTTGAGCCTCTGGGCCCTCTAAACAGGTGTGGGGGGCAGTGATGAAATCTTCCTGATATGTCAGTAGTTGTGGACAGCACTTCTGTAAACAGAGAAGACACCGGACATGTATACTGATGGTGTTCCTCTTAAATCTCTGTTTGAAGGTCCATGTAGATCTTCTAGATCCTAGATCTTCACCCTACTCCTCCTTCCAACAAGAACCAGGACACCCTACCACTAGACGAGATAATGAAGGGAACTGGAGGGGGGACTGGGATTAAACCTAACCTTCATGCTGATTATGAAACTCACCACTTTCCCATGTTTGCGTGCCAGTATGACGGTACGGTTGGTCTCCTGCAGCCAGCTGGTGTACCTAGTGGGCAGGTAGTCCAGGCCTCCATAGATGTCCTGGCTCATAGCCATGATGTCATCAAAGTCATCCTCAGTGGCCACGGTGAACTGGAGGCCCGCCTGGGACAGAGCCTCAGGGAGCTGGGGCATAGTCAGGCTGGTATCAATCTTCATCTTCACAAAACTGATGAGATACAAATGAGGAGACGTTATTGAAGGGTTCATTCATTTAAGGTTATCGTAGGAGGATTAGGTTCATTTTAACCTGAACTTGAACCTACCCACGGACCAACGTATGACATACTAATGGAAGGTTAAGGTAATCTTAACCTGAACCTGAACCTAACCATGGACCAACCAATGACATACTAATGGAAGGTTAAGGTAATCTTAACCTGAACCTGAACCTAACCATGGACCAACCAATGACATACTAATGGAGGAGACGTTATTAAAGGGTTCATTCATTTAAGGTTATCGTAGGAGGGTTAGGGTAATCTTAACCTGAACCTGAACTTAACCATGGACCAACCAATGACATACTAACGGAGGAGGGTTTAGGTAATCTTAACCTGAACCTGAACCTAACCATGGACCAACCAATGACATACTAACGGAGGAGGTTTAAGGTAATCTTGACCTGAACCTGAACCTAACCATGGACCAACCAATGACATACTAACGGAGGAGGGTTTAGGTAATCTTGACCTGAACCTGAACCTAACCATGGACCAACCAATGACATACTAACGGAGGAGGTTTAAGGTAATCTTGACCTGAACCTGAACCTAACCATGGACCAACCAATGAGATACTAACGGAGGAGACGTTATTGAACGGTTCATTCAGCTGTACAATAATAATCAGGATCAGAGACACAGCAGAGGATAACACCATTAGTCCGACCCTCTTCATCATCTGAATTTGTGCTGATCCTAAAGGACTTCAAACCAGGCAGACGCCTTGCTAAGAGACTAGCATTAATGGATACAGATGTATATGACGGGTGGGATCAGCAGGGACGTTAAAATTAGAGGAACATTGTGGTGATGAAATAATTCAGCAAAATAAAATAAAATGAAATGAAGAAAGCAGTCCAGACAGAAATCAGAAAGATGTTGATGAAACAGGTACTTCCTGTATGTGTGGTTTTCAGTTATGTGGATGGTTAATAAAGGGAGGGTTTTATGAAGCTGGTAGGGGTGATGTTTAAGGCTGGTTGCACACTAGAGAATTTAACTCTGAACATTTAGGAGTTGGTAGGGTGAGGGAGTTACCCTTTTAGGGCTTGCTGCAACACATTATTTCTCCTCACATCTGTTGAACTTTCACTGTGAAATAGTCTCTACAAACAGCAGGTGTTTGGTCTCACAGTCTGGTTCAGTCGTCTAGTGTATGTGGTCAGAGTAATAAGGCTAAAAATCAGCTCAATCTGTCCTCATATTCTTGGTCTACCACGTTTTGACATCCAGTTAAGATCTGAAATTCATCTTGTGTCCAGCCAGCCTTAGAGACTTAAGGGAATGGGATAAAGAGGATTCAGGAGCCCTGTTCACACCTGGCATTAACATTATGATCTGGAACATTTTCAGTCCTAGTCCTGCTCTTCTACAAAGTGAGTGAACGTGATGGAGGCTGAGACCACAGGCCATACATTTATAGTATTTTTAATCATCAAACAGGTTTACTTTACAGTTTATAGCTGCTGTCCATCACTCACCATGTCCCTAAATACACTGTTGTCTCACCTGGATGGTGAGATCTTCTATGGACAAATTAAATCAAATAGTAGTTTGGTTATCAGATGATTTCTGGTTACAAAGGACCAGCATATTGCCAAGCCAGCAGCAAGGACTCTGTGAGGCTGAAGATAGCTCCCCCATTTGGCCAACTGTTTAAATGAAGACTTGATAAAAAAGGGAAGGTGAAGCAGACTTCAACAAGTGCTGATGAACTCATGTGAGTGTATTATCAAATTTAAAAACACTTAGGAGACCCCAAATATGTGAGCAAGTATGTGTGATCCATTTCAATGTCAGTACCAGGTGAAAACAGCCTAAGACACCTGAATAAATGGACATGGATCCAGTGAGAAAACGAACGTTAAAAGCAAAGATTCTGTACATGCCATGGTAGTGAGAGCTTACAAAGAAAATATTCTAAGTATATATGACTTATTAGTGGGGTGTCTATCCAAAAGTTTCACAAAATGTTAATTTTAAGATATTTGGCAACAGAAAAATGCAGGTTCCCATCTACTCCTATTATGTGAGCATTAGAGTCGACAGGTCCAATGGCTAAAAGTAGCCATAAGAACTCATTTAAAACATGAGACAACACTGCAGAAGTAGATGGATCAATGCCACTTAACGTCAACATTGAAAGCTGCTATGATGGAATCCAGTTAATATTTAAAATCATTTATTTCATTCTACTGTTGACAATAGGGCTTGATGGGCAAAATAGAGTAACTATCAGTCAGTTGTTATTCTACACGTACAATGGCCATCACTTGCTGGTAAATCTAGAGTCAATTAAGAGAATACCTGCCAGTCAAGGGTTTTACAATATGCAGGACAGCAAAGTTTCAGTGAGTGTTCTGCAGTATGTACAATAGCCTCCAGTCAGTGGTTGTTCTACATGATGTAGAATAGCTGTGAGACAATGGTTGTTCTGCAGTATACAGAATGGTTGACATACAGTAGACTTTCTACAGAATATACAATGGTCGACATTCAGTTGCTACTCCACAATATGTAGAATGGCTGACATACAGGGATTATTCTACAGGAAGTAGAATGGTTGATATACAGTGGTTATTCTACAGTATGTGGAATGGCTGACATAATGTGGTTATTCTACAGTATGTGGAATGGCTGACATAACATGGTTATTCTAATGGAAGTAGAATGGCTGACATACAGTGGTTATTCTACTGTATGTAGAATGGCTGACATACAGTGGTTATTCTACAGGATGTAGAATGGTTGACATAGAGTGGTTATTCTACAGTCTGTGGAATGGCTGACATAATGTGGTTATTCTACTGTATGTGGAATGGCTGACATAACATGGTTATTCTAATGGAAGTAGAATGGCTGACATACAGTGGTTATTCTACTGTATGTAGAATGGCTGACATACAGTGGTTATTCTACAGTATGTAGAATGGTTGATATACAGTGGTTATTCTACAGTATGTAGAATTGCTGACATAATGTGGTTATTCTACAGTTTGTTGAATGGCTGACATACAGGGTTTATTCCACAGTATGTAGAATGGTTGACATAGAGTGGTTATTCTACAGTCTGTGGAATGGCTGACATAATGTGGTTATTCTACAGTATGTACAATGGTTGATATACAGTGGTTATTCTACAGTATGTAGAATGGCTGACATAATGTGGTTATTCTACAGTATGTAGAATGGCTGACATACAGTGGTTATTCTACAGTATGTGGAATGGCTGACATACAGTAGACTTTCTACAGTATATACAATGGTTGACATTCAGTTGCTACTCCACAATATGTAGAATGGCTGACATACAGGGATTATTCTACAGGATGTAGAATGGTTGACATAATGTGGTTATTCTACAGAATGTAACATGGCTGACATACAGTGGTTATACAGTATGTAGAATAGCTGACATAGAGGGGTAATTCTACAGTTTGTGGAATGGGTTACATACAGTGGTTATTCTACAGTATGGGGAAAGGCTGACATAATGTGGTTATTCTACAGTATGTAGAACGGCTGACATACAGGGACTATTCTTCAGTTTGTAGAATGGCTGACATAGAGTGGTTATTCTACAGTATGTGGAATGTCTGACATACAGTGGTTATTCTTCAGTTTGTAGAATGGCTGACATAATGTGGTTATTCTACAGTATGTAGAATGGCTGACATACAGTGGTTATTCTACAGTATGTGGAAAAGCTGACATACAGTGGTTATTCTACAGTATGTAGAATGGCTGACATACAGTGGTTATTCTACAGTATGTGGAAAAGCTGACATACAGTGGTTATTCTCCAGTATGTGGAATGGCTGACATAATGTGGTTATTCTACCGTATGTAGAATGGCTGACATACAGTGGTTATTCTACAATATGTAGAATGGCTGACATAATGTGGTTATTCTACAGTATATAGAATGGCTGACATACAGGGATTATTCTACAGGATGTAGAATGGCTGACATACAGTGGTTATTCTACAGGATGTAGAATGGCTGACATACAGTGGTTATTCTACAGTATGTAGAATGGCTGACATAATGTGGTTATTCTACAGTATGTAGAATGGCTGACGTACATTGGTTATTCTACAGTTTGTAGAATGGCTGACATAATGTGGTTTTTCTACAATGTGTAGAATGGCTTACATACAGTGATTATTTTACAGTATGTAGAATGGCTGACATAATGTGGTTATTCTACAGTATGTGGAAAGAATGACATAATGTGGTTATTCTACCATATGTAGAATGGCTTACATAATGTGGTTATTCTACAGTATGTAGAATGGCTGACGTACATTGGTTATTCTACAGTTTGTAGAATGGCTGACATAATGTGGTTTTTCCTACAGGATGTAGAATGGCTGACATAATGTGGTTATTCTACAGTATGTAGAATGGCTGACATACAGGGGTTATTCTACAGTATGTAGAATGGCTGACATTATGTGGTTATTCTACAGTATGTAGAATGGCTGACATACAGGGGTTTTTCTACAGTGTTTAGAATGACTTACATACAGTGATTATTTTACAATATGTAGAATGGCTGACATAATGTGGTTATTCTACTGTATGTGGAAAGAATGACATAATGTGGTTATTCTACCGTATGTAGAATGGCTGACATAATGTGGTTATTCTACAGTATGTAGAATGGCTGATGTAATGTGGTTATTCTACAGTTTGTAGAATGGCTGACATAATGTGGTTTTTCCTACAGGATGTAGAATGGCTGACATACAGGGGTTATTCTACAGTATGTAGAATGCCTGACATACAGTGGTTATTCTACAGTATGTGGAATGGCTGACATACAGTGGTTATTCTACAGTATGTGGAATGGCTGACATACAGGGATTATTCTACCGTATGTAGAATGGCTGACATACAGTGGTTATTCTACAGTATGTAGAATGGCTGACATACAGTGGTTATTCTACAGTATGTAGAATGGCTGAAATACAGGGGTTATTCTACAGGATGTACAATGGCTGACATACAGTGGTTATTCTACAGTATGAAGAATGGCTGACATAATGTGGTTATTCTACAGGATGTAGATGGCTGACATAATGTGGTTATTCTACAGGATGTAGAATTGCTGACATAATGTGGTGATTCTACAGGATGTAGAATGGCTGACCTAATGTGGTTTTTCTACAGTATGTAGAAATGTCTGACATAATGTGGTTATTCTACAGTATGTGGAAAGAATGACATAATGTGGTTATTCTACCGTGTGTAGAATGGCTGACATACAGTGGTTATTCTACAGGATGTACAATGGCTGACATACAGTGGTTATTCTACAGTATGTAGAATGGCTGACATAATGTGGTTATTCTACAGGATGTAGAATTGCTGACATAATGTGGTTATTCTACAGGATGTAGAATGGCTGACCTATTGTGGTTATTCTACAGTATGTAGAATGGCTGACATAATGTGGTTATTCTACAGTATGTAGAATGGCTGACATTATGTGGTTATTCTACAGTATGTAGAATGGCTGACATACAGTGGTTATTCTACAGTATGTAGAATGGCTGACATAATGTGGTTATTCTACAGGATGTAGAATGGCTGACATAATGTGGTTTTTCTACAGTATGTAGAATGGCTGACATAATGTGGTTATTCTATAGTATGTAGAATGGCTGACAAATGTGGTTATTCTACAGTATGTAGAATGGCTGACATTATGTGGTTATTCTACAGTATGTAGAATGGCTGACATACAGGGGTTTTTCTACAGTGTGTAGAATGGCTTACATACAGTGATTATTTTATAGTATGTAGAATGCCTGACATAATGTGGTTATTCTACAGTATGTGGAAAGAATGACATAATGTGGTTATTCTACCGTATGTAGAATGGCTGACATACAGTGGTTATTCTACAGTATATAGAATGGCTGACGTACATTGGTTATTCTACAGTATGTAGAATGGCTGACATACAGTGGTTATTCTACAGGATGTAGAATGGCTGACATAATGTGGTTATTTTACAGGATGTAGAATGGCTGACATACAGAATGGCTGACATAATGTGGTTATTCCTACAGGATGTAGAATGGCTGACATAATGTGGTTATTCTACAGGATGTAGAATGGCTGACATAATGTGGTTATTTTACAGGATGTAGAATGGCTGACATACAGAATGGCTGACATAATGTGGTTATTCCTACAGGATGTAGAATGGCTGACATTATGTGGTTATTCTACAGTATGTAGAATGGCTGACATACAGGGGTTTTTCTACAATGTGTAGAATGGCTTACATACAGTGATTATTTTACAGTATGTAGAATGGCTGACATAATGTGGTTATTCTACAGTATGTGGAAAGAATGACATAATGTGGTTATTCTACCATATGTAGAATGGCTTACATAATGTGGTTATTCTACAGTATGTAGAATGGCTGACGTACATTGGTTATTCTACAGTTTGTAGAATGGCTGACATAATGTGGTTTTTCCTACAGGATGTAGAATGGCTGACATAATGTGGTTATTCTACAGTATGTAGAATGGCTGACATACAGGGGTTATTCTACAGTATGTAGAATGGCTGACATTATGTGGTTATTCTACAGTATGTAGAATGGCTGACATACAGGGGTTTTTCTACAGTGTTTAGAATGGCTTACATACAGTGATTATTTTACAATATGTAGAATGGCTGACATAATGTGGTTATTCTATTGTATGTGGAAAGAATGACATAATGTGGTTATTCTACCGTATGTAGAATGGCTGACATAATGTGGTTATTCTACAGTATGTAGAATGGCTGACATAATGTGGTTTTTCTACAGTTTGTAGAATGGCTGACATAATGTGGTTTTTCCTACAGGATGTAGAATGGCTGACATACAGGGGTTATTCTACAGTATGTAGAATGGCTGACATTATGTGGTTATTCTACAGTATGTAGAATGGCTGACATACAGGGATGATTCTACCGTATGTGGAATGGCTGACATAATGTGGTAATTCTACAGTATGTAGAATGCCTGACATACAGTGGTTATTCTACAGTATGTAGAATGGCTGACATAGAGTGGTTATTCAACAGGATGTACAATGGCTGACATACAGTGGTTATTCTACAGTATGAAGAATGGCTGGCATAATGTGGTTATTCTACAGGATGTAGAATGGCTGACATAATGTGGTTATTCTACAGTATGTGGAATTGCTGACATAATGTGGTGATTCTACAGGATGTAGAATGGCTGACCTAATGTGGTTTTTCTACAGTATGTAGAATGTCTGACATAATGTGGTTATTCTACAGTATGTAGAATGGCTGACATTATGTGGTTATTCTACACTATGTAGAATGGCTGACATACAGGGGTTTTTCTACAGTGTGTAGAATGGCTTACATACAGTGATTATTTTACAGTATGTAGAATGGCTGACATAATGTGGTTATTCTACAGTATGTGGAAAGAATGACATAATGTGGTTATTCTACCGTATGTAGAATGGCTGACATACAGTGGTTATTTTACAGGATGTAGAATGGCTGACGTACAATGGTTATCTTACAGTATGTAGAATGGCTGACATACAGTGGTTATTGTACAGGATGTACAATGGCTGACATACAGTGGTTATTCTACAGTATGTAGAATGGCTGACATAATGTGGTTATTCTACAGGATGTAGAATGGCTGACATAATGTGGTTATTCTACAGGATGTAGAATGGCTGACATAATGTGGTTATTCTACAGGATGTAGAATGGCTGACCTAATGTGGTTATTCTACAGTATGTTGAATGGCTGACATAATGTGGTTATTCTACAGTATGTAGAATGGCTGACATTATGTGGTTATTCTACAGTATGTAGAATGGCTGACATACAGGGGTTTTTCTACACTGTGTAGAATGGCTTACATACAGTGATTATTTTACAGTATGTAGAATGGCTGACATAATGTGGTTATTCTACAGGATGTAGAATGGCTGACATAATGTGGTTATTCTACAGTATGTAGAATGGCTGACATAATGTGGTTATTCTACAGGATGTAGAATGGCTGACATACAGTGGTTATTCTACAGGATGTACAATGGCTGACAAACAGTGGTTATTCTACAGTATGTAGAATGGCTGACATAATGTGGTTATTCTACAGGATGTAGAATTGCTGACATAATGTGGTTATTCTACAGGATGTAGAATGGCTGACCTATTGTGGTTATTCTACAGTATGTAGAATGGCTGACATAATGTGGTTATTCTACAGTATGTAGAATGGCTGACATTATGTGGTTATTCTACAGTATGTAGAATGGCTGACATACAGTGGTTATTCTACAGTATGTAGAATGGCTGACATAATGTGGTTATTCTACAGGATGTAGAATGGCTGACATAATGTGGTTTTTCTACAGTATGTAGAATGGCTGACATAATGTGGTTATTCTACAGTATGTAGAATGGCTGACATAATGTGGTTATTCTATAGTATGTAGAATGGCTGACAAATGTGGTTATTCTACAGTATGTAGAATGGCTGACATACAGGGGTTTTTCTACAGTGTGTAGAATGGCTTACATACAGTGATTATTTTATAGTATGTAGAATGCCTGACATAATGTGGTTATTCTACAGTATGTGGAAAGAATGACATAATGTGGTTATTCTACCGTATGTAGAATGGCTGACATACAGTGGTTATTCTACAGTATGTAGAATGGCTGACGTACATTGGTTATTCTACAGTATGTAGAATGGCTGACATACAGTGGTTATTCTACAGTTTGTAGAATGGCTGACATAATGTGGTTTTTCTACAATGTGTAGAATGGCTTACATACAGTGATTATTTTACAGTATGTAGAATGGCTGACATTATGTGGTTATTCTACAGTATGTAGAATGGCTGACATACAGGGGTTTTTCTACAGTGTGTAGAATGGCTTACATACAGTGATTATTTTATAGTATGTAGAATGCCTGACATAATGTGGTTATTCTACAGTATGTGGAAAGAATGACATAATGTGGTTATTCTACCGTATGTAGAATGGCTGACATACAGTGGTTATTCTACAGTATTTAGAATGGCTGACATACAGGGGTTTTTCTACAGTGTGTAGAATGGCTTACATACAGTGATTATTTTATAGTATGTAGAATGCCTGACATAATGTGGTTATTCTACAGTATGTGGAAAGAATGACATAATGTGGTTATTCTACCGTATGTAGAATGGCTGACGTACATTGGTTATTCTACAGGATGTTGAATGGCTGACATAATGTGGTTATTTTACAGGATGTAGAATGGCTGACATACAGAATGGCTGACATAATGTGGTTATTCCTACAGGATGTAGAATGGCTGACATACAGTGGTTATTCTACAGGAAGGAGAAATTTAGGGGAGAAAATGTTGAATTTTGATAGACTTTTTTCTACAGCTTTGTTTTTTAAGCATTGTAGTAACAGCAACTGTTGCCTACTTAAACGTGTTTATCCACAGATGTCCATTTTTAATCACATAAATGTGTTTTTCAGTGCAAGGAACCTCACTTTCCTTCCATCCAAACAGCAACATTTCCACCTCCTTTAAGCATTAAAACTTTTCAGTGGTATTTTTAATTTTGTTTCCAGTCAGATTTTTTAATGCACAAATTGAGATGCGCCTAAAAAAGGTGGATTGAAACCCCACTAACATCTTCCTCAACATTAATGTTCCATGTGTATGTGCTAAGGAACACAAAAACAAGATGCTGGTGAATATTTTGTTGTTTAATTGAGTTGTGAAACAAAAGCAAGAAGGTGAACAGCGTGAGCAAATCAAATCAAACAAGTCCGTGTACAAAGAAAGAATGGTACACATGATAAGAAGCCATACAGGAGTCAGTGATACAGAATGATGGGATACCATAGAACATAAAGAGAAACTGAAAAAGTAATTTGCAATAGGAAGGTGACCGTGGAGAGGTGTCCCATTAATCAGGTCTATTCTGTCAAGTTAATGTCATCCTGCTGTTTACTGACATTACACAACAACCAAAAAACTAAGGACAAAGCAGATGGCTGAAATCCATGCTGACACTTGTTTGAGACACAACCATGATCTTTTCCTGAACCTAGTAAAACACTGGAGATGATAAAATGTGCTGGGACGGTTTCTAAATAAATTATTCCACACAGGTTCCTGAACATCTTGGTCACATTCACGCCAAGGTCAGATGCCACGATCATTTTGGCTGTTAGGATAAATGCCGCATCAGATCAGGTGATCTCAGAGCCATAAATTCACACCTCTACCGGCTGACAGGACAGTCTACGCCAACTTGGTAAGTGATCAATGAACACGCCACCCGACGAGGACAGGTCAAAATAAAAAGTAGAATAAAAAATAAAAACATAAATCAGTGAAAGTTAACCATTCATAAAACCTCGATGAATATTCAAACATTTGGACATCCTCAGAGAATATTTCTGCATGGTTCTATAGCTGTATAGGGTATTTATTCATTACCCATCAGTCTCAGTCTGTTAGACTACACATGGATGGGGGGACAGTAAGTCCCCCTGGGGGGGCCTCGCTGGTATGTGGAGGCCAACACAGAAATGTTAGACATGTTCCAATAATCGATGAATGGGCCATGTGAGCTGTGAGGGCATTTGTAGTGAAAACACTGTCTGCTCTCTCTCACAGACTTGGCCTGGTACTTTTCCATCATGCTTTGATGCTTTAGATGAGGTGTCAGGCTTGGCCCGCCGATCCGTCCCTGCCAATGAGAGCAACGCTGTTCGCTTTGTGTGTGTCTCTCTCACTCATTGATTCACCATCCTATTCACTCTCTCACGCTCTGCCTCACTTCCTCTTCAGCTGGCAGCAGACTCCAAATAGAGTAGGACTGGGCACATGTGCTCAAAACAAGGGGGGTGGGGGTGGGTCATCTAACGTGCAGATAGGGGCCTGGACTTGATCATAGAGTCCTGATGTTGATAGGACCATAGAGGATGCCTGAAAGTTCACTTAGATGACCATTAGTCTGGAAAATCATGTTCAGGCCATGTTTACATGATAGCGATTAATCTATGGATGAGGATGAGTCTCAAAGGGAGACTCATTTAAAGTTACGTCTTTATGTCATTTAAATTTCACCAAGTTTCACCAAAAACTTCTCTATCTCTTACCATTGTTCCTCTTCCTAAAGCTTTGGCCAAAGCACTGGATGGCGGTAAATGCTCATTCTTCATTATACTAGGCCACATCAAAGAGTCCGGTCTAGACCTGCCCTCTTTGGAAAGAGTCTGCAGATACAGTAACTTCTAAGCTTAATTGTTGCTATACAAACAGCGACTGATTGACTGATTGGTTGACTGATTGATCCTGCTGGCAAATGCACCAACAGATGTCAGATGTCAGCAGAAGCCTCTGATGGCAGTTGGTATCAAACGCCATCCGAAAGTCTGATTTTTTTCAAAATGAACACCAGTCCGTTTCCAGAGGGTCGTTATCGTGTAAACGTGGCCATGGCGTCAGGTTTCATTGGAGTCTACTGCCAGCGTTAAGTCACAAAGTCTCTGCCCATTTTCATAAAATGTACAGAACCATGACAGTGAACAGAAAAGGGGGGGTGGTATCCCATTAATACAAAGTCAGAGGAACACACCATGTGTGGGGTGGCGGTCGGTCATGTGACGACTACATGGTCACCAAAATCATTCATGTCTCCAGGGTGGCTCCGTGGATCCGTTGCTTCATATCTGTAGGCTCCACGCTGACACAAACACGTTAGCTTAGCATGCCGTAGCTCCATGTCATTTATCCACCGTAGCCCCGCCTACACATGAAACAGACCATTGACACACAGGCACCAGGACATGATTAGTGGGTCAGCCTGTCAATCATCACTCTGTGCTTGTTGTCATGAGAACTATCTCCTCATGGTCGGTCACATTCATCAAACCCAGAGACCTTAACCCTGTTAGAGATTTGACTGAAACAATCCTCAACCATCGCTGAATCTTTACTGGCTTATTTAAAATGAAGTCATATAAAGACTTCATACACCAGGATTCATTTAAACAGTGGACTGATGGCCCCGCCTTCTGACCCCTGTAGGCATCTTTAGTTGTTCCAGACTCACTGGTGACCAGTACGCTGTCAAAGACCCAAACCAGATCATGTTCAATGTTCTTTATTAACTCAGGTACAGATGACAGTTTCAAGCGCATTCACAGATCACACACCGCCGAGATGTGGTTGGCGGGATTCTACCAGTGGTCCAGGAGATGTAGGGTGTTCTCCTAAAAATAAAGACAGACATGTTATGTAATGAAGTTTAATTTAAGAGTAATAAACAGTAAATGGAAATATTTTACTAGAAATCCTCAGATAATAACCAAGACAGTAATTAACTTATATGTACTAATAGTTTTTATGGTAGTATTAATAGTTATAATGGTAGTAATAATAGTTATCATGGTAGAACTAATAGTTATCATGGTAGTACTAATAGTTATCATGGTAGTTTTAATAGTTTTCATGGTAGTATTAATAGTTATCATGGTGGTATTAATGATTTTTTGGTAGTATTAAAAGTTTTCATGGTAGTATTAATAGTTATCATGGTGGTATTAATGATTTTTTGGTAGTATTAATAGTTTTCATGGTAGTATTAATAGTTATCATAGTGGTATTAATGATTTTTTGGTAGTATTAATAGTTTTCATGGTAGTATTAAAAGTTTTCATGGTAGTATTAATAGTTATCATGGTGGTATTAATGATTTTTTTATGGTAGTATTAATAGTTTTCATGGTAGTATTAATAGTTATCATGGTGGTGTTAATGATTTTTTGGTAGTATTAATAGTTTTCATGGTAGTATTAATAGTTATCATGGTGGTATTAATGATTTTTTGGTAGTATTAATAGTTTTCATGGTAGTATTAATAGTTATCATGGTGGTATTAATAGTTTTCATGGTAGTATTAATAGTTATCATGGTGGTATTAATGATTTTTTGGTAGTATTAATAGTTTTCATGGTAGTATTAATAGTTATCATGGTGGTATTAATGATTTTTTGGTAGTATTAATAGTTTTCATGGTAGTATTAATAGTTATCATGGTGGAATTAATGATTTTTTGGTAGTATTAATAGTTATCATGGTGGTATTAATGATTTGTTGGTAGTATTTATAGTTTTCATGGTAGTATTAATAGTTATCATGGTGGTATTAATGATTTTTTGGAAGTATTAATAGTTTCCATGGTAGTATTAATAGTTATCAAGGTGGTATTAATGATTTTTTGGTAGTATTAATAGTAATCATGGTGGTATTAATGATATTTTTATGGTAGTATTAATAGTTTTCATGGTAGTATTAATAGTTATCATGGTGGTATTAATGATTTTTTGGTAGTATAAATAGTTTCCATGGTAGTATTAATAGTTATCATGATGGTATTAATGATTTTTTCGGTAGTATTAATAGTTTTCATGGTAGTATTAATAGTTATCATGGTGGTATTAATGATTTTTTGGTAGTATTAAAAGTTTTCATGGTAGTATTAATAGTTATCATGGTGGTATTAATGATTTTTTTATGGTAGTATTAATAGTTTTCATGGTAGTATTAAAAGTAATCATGGTGGTATTAATGATTTTTTTATGGTAGTATTAATAGTTTTTATGGAAGTATTAATAGTTATTATGGTGGTATTAATGATTTTTTGGTAGTATTAATAGTTTTCATGGTAGTATTAATAGTTATTATGGTGGTATTAATGATTTTTTGGTAGTATTAATAGTTTTCATGGTAGTATTAATAGTTATCATGGTGGTATTAATGATTTTTTGGAAGTATTAATAGTTTCCATGGTAGTATTAATAGTTATCATGGTGGTGTTAATGATTTTTTGGTAGTATTAATAGTTTTCATGGTGGTATTAATGATTTTTTGGTAATATTAATAGTTTTCATGGTAGTATTAATAGTTATCATGGTGGTATTAATGATTTTTTGGTAGTATTAATAGTTATCATGGTGGTATTAATAGTTATCATGGTGGTATTAATGATTTTTTATGGAAGTATTAATAGTTTTCATGGTAGTATTAATAGTTATCATGGTGGTGTTAATGATTTTTTGGTAGTATTAATAGTTTTCATGGTAGTATTAATAGTTATCATGGTGGTATTAATGATTTTTTGGTAGTATTAATAGTTATCATGGTGGTATTAATGATTTTTTGGTAGTATTAATAGTTTTCATGGTAGTATTAATAGTTATCATGGTGGTATTAATGATTTTTTGGTAGTATTAATAGTTTTCATGGTAGTATTAATAGTTATCATGGTGGTACTAATGATTTTTTTATGGTAGTATTAATAGTTATCATGGTGGTATTAATGATTTTTTGGTAATATTAATAGTTTTCATGGTAGTATTAATAGTTTTCATGGTAGTATTAATAGTTATCATGGTGGTATTAATGATTTTTTGGTAGTATTAATAGTTATTATGGTGGTATTAATGATTTTTTGGTAGTATTAATAGTTATCATGGTGGTATTAATGATTTTTTGGTAGTATTAATAGTTTTCATGGTAGTATTAATAGTTATCATGGTGGTTTTAATGATTTTTTGGTAGTATTAATAGTTTTCATGGTAGCATTAATAGTTATCATGGTGGTACTAATGATTTTTTTATGGTAGTATTAATAGTTATCATGGTGGTATTAATGATTTTTTGGTAGTATTAATAGTTTATATGGTAGTATTAATAGTTATCATGGTGGTACTAATGATTTTTTTTGGTAGTATTAATAGTTTTCATGGTAGTATTAATAGTTATCATGGTGGTATTAATGATTTTTTTATGGTAGTATTAATAGTTATCATGGTGGTATTAATGATTTTTGGTAGTATTAATAGTTTTCATGGTAGTATTAATAGTTATCATGGTAGTATTAATGATTTTTTATGGTAGTATTAATAGTTTTCATGGTAGTATTAATAGTTATTATGGTGGTATTAATGATTTTTTGGTAGTATTAATAGTTTTCATGGTTGTATTAATAGTTATCATGGTGGTATTAATGATTTTTTGGTAGTATTAATAGTTTTCATGGTAGTATTAATAGTTATCATGGTGGTATTAATGATTTTTTTTATGGTAGTATTAATAATTTTCATGGTAGTATTAATAGTTATTATGGTGGTATCATGATTTTTTTGGTAGTATTAATAGTTTTCATGGTAGTATTAATAGTTATCATGGTGGTATTAATATTTTTTTATGGTAGTATTAATAGTTTTCATGGTAGTATTAATAGTTTTCATGGTACTATTAATAGTTATCATATTGGTATTAATGATTTTTTGGTAGTATTAATAGTTTTCATGGTAGTATTAATAGTTATCATGGTGGTATTAATGATTTTTTGGTAGTATTAATAGTTTTCATGGTAGTATTAATAGTTCTCATGGTGGTATTAATAGTTTATATGGTAGTATTAATAGTTTTCATGTTGGTAGTAATAGTTTATATGGTAGTATTAATAGTTTATATGGTAGTTTTAATAGTTTTCATGTTGTTATTAATAGTTTATATAGTAGTATTAATAGTTTATATAGTAGTATTAATAGTCATTATGGTAGATTTAATAGGGTTTTTGGTAGTAATTGTATAGTTATGGTAGTATTCATTGTTTTCATGTTGGTATTAATAGTTTATATGGTAGTATTAATAGTTTTCATGTTGGTATTAATAGTTTTTATGGTAGTATTAATAGTTTATATGGTAGTATAAATAGTCATTATGGTAGATTTAAAAGGGTTTTTTGTTAGTATGTATAGTTATGGTGGTATTAATAGTTTATATGGTCGTATTAATAGTTTTCATGTTGGTATTAATAGTTTATATGGTAGTATTAATAGTCATTATGGTAGATTTAATAGGGTTTTTGGTAGTAATTGTATAGTTATGGTAGTATTAATAGTTTATATGGTAGTATTAATAGTTAACATGGTAGTATCAATTGTTTATATGGTAGTATTAATAGTTTTCATGTTGGTATTAATAGTTTATATGGTAGTATTAATAGTCATTATGGTAGATTTAATAGGGTTTTTTGGTAGTATGTATAGTTATGGTAGTATTTATAGTTTTTATGGTAGTATTAATAGTTAATATGGTAGTATTAATAGTTTATATGGTAGTATTAATAGTTTTCATGTTGGTATTAATAGTTTATATGGTAGTATTAATAGTTAATATGGTAGTTTTAATAGTTTATATGGTAGTATTAATATACATTATGGTAGTATTAATAGGGTTTTTTGGTAGTAATTGTATAGTTATGGTAGTATTAATAGTTTATATGGTAGTATTAATAGTTTTCATGTTGGTATTAATAGTTTATATGGTAGTATTAATAGTTTATATGGTAGTTTTAATAGTTTTCATGTTGTTATTAATAGTTTATATGGTAGTATAAATAGTCATTATGGTAGATTTAAAAGGGTTTTTTGTTAGTATGTATAGTTATGGTAGTATTAATAGTTTATATGGTAGTATTAATAGTTTTCATGTTGGTATTAATAGTTTATATGGTAGTATTAATAGTTTTCATGTTGGTATTAATAGTTTATATGGTAGTATTAATAGTTTATATGGGCATATTAATATACATTATGGTAGTATTAATATACATTATGGTAGTATTAATGGGGTTTTTTGGTAGTAATTGTATAGTTATGGTAGTATTAATAGTTTATATGGTCGTATTAATAGTTTTCATGTTGGTATTAATAGTTTAAATGGTAGTATTAATAGTATTCATGTTGGTATTAATAGTTTAAATGGTAGTATTAATAGTTTTCATGTTGGTATTAATAGTTTAAATGGTAGTATTAATAGTTTTCATGTTGGTATTAATAGTTTTTATGGTAGTATTAATAGTTTATATGGTAGTATTAATAGTTTTCATGTTGGTATTAATAGTTTAAATGGTAGTATTAATAGTTTTCATGTTGGTATTAATATTTTTATGTTAGTATTAATAGTTTTTATGTTGGTATTAATAGTTTATATGGTAGTATTAATAGTTTATATGGTAGTATAAATAGTTTATATGGTAGTATTAATAGTCATTACGGTAGATTTAATAGGGTTTTTTGGTAGTAATTGTATAGTTATGGTAGTATTAATAGTTTATATGGTAGTATTAATAGTTTTTATGTTGGTATTAATAGTTTATATGGTAGTATTAATAGTTTATATGGTAGTATTTATAGTTTTCATGTTGGTATTAATAGTTTATATGGTAGTATTAATAGTTTTCATGTTGGTATTAATATTTTATATGGTAGTATTAATAGTTTATATGGTAGTATTAATAGTTTTCATGTTGGTATTAATAGTTTATATGGTAGTATTAATAGTTTTCATGTTGGTATTAATAGTTTATATGGTAGTATTAATAGTTTATATGGTAGTATTAATAGTTTATATGGTAGTATTAATAGTCATTATGGTAGGTTTAATAGGGTACTTTGGTAGTATGTATAGTTATGGTAGTATTAATAGTTTTCATGTTGGTATTAATAGTTTATATGGTAGTATTAATAGTTTATATGGTAGTATTAATAGTTTATATGGTAGTATTAATAGTCATTATGGTAGGTTTAATAGGGTACTTTGGTAGTATGTATAGTTATGGTAGTATTAATAGTTTTTATGGTGGTATTTATAGTTTATATGGTAGTATTAATAGTTTATATGGTAGTATTAATAGTCATTATGGTAGATTTAATAGGGTTTTTTGTTAGTAATTGTATAGTTATGGTAGTATTAATAGTTTTCATGTTGGTATTAATAGTTTATATGGTAGTATTAATAGTTTATATGGTAGTATTAATAGTCATTATGGTAGGTTTAATAGGGTACTTTAGTAGTATGTATAGTTATGGCAGTATTAATAGTTTTTATGGTGGTATTTATAGTTTATATGGTAGTATTAATAGTTTATATGGTAGTATTAATAGTTTATATGGTAGTATTAATAGTCGTTATGGTAGGTTTAATAGGGTACTTTGGTAGTATGTATAGTTATGGTAGTATTAATAGTTTTTATGGTGGTATTTATAGTTTATATGGTAGTATTAATAGTTTATATGGTAGTATTAATAGTTTATATGGTAGTATTAATAGTTCATATGGTAGTATTAATAGTTTATATGGTAGTATTAATAGTTTATATGGTAGTATTAATAGTTTATATGGTAGTATTAATAGTCATTATGGTAGGTTTAATAGGGTTTTTTGGTAGTATGTATATTTATGGTAGTATTAATAGTTTTTATGGTGGTTATCACAGTTTTTATGGTAATTTTCACCGTCGGTTATTATCTGAGAATTTACGGTCCTCAAGGTTCACTTACCTTATGCTTTAAGGACTCCAGGGCCTGACAGTGGTCCAGCACTTTCTCTGAGGGTACACTGAACCACTTCAGCTAATGAGCTCAAAGACGCTCACCTGTGTGATGGAGCTGTGGTCTTAAATAATGACAGAGCCCACCATAAATAATTCATCAGAGACCAGGACACAGGGACCAGCTGTCAGCTCAGAGAACAAACACACCAGCTTAATGCCCAATCAGCTTTAGGGTTTGTTTTCACTGACATGAACCGTGAAAACTCTAGCAGGAAACATCATCACAGCTTAAACACCAAAGACATGATGAGGGGACTCATCAGGCCACCCCACTCTAACCTGGTTTTTACTGTAGACCATCTCAGTGAGGCTGACTAGACACTGGGTCATCCTCAGCTGATGTATACCTGGTAGAGGTATACAAGAGGGTGTGAGGACCCTGTTAAAGCCATTACTATTCTCTTGACAAGAAAGCATTATTTTAGGGGCTTTAAAATGTCCCTAACCTCACCAAACTATCTCCAAAATACAGCCTCAGTGGAAATTTTAGTATTCTAGTGCAAATCTATCACCCAGGTTCCTCACAGTGGTCCCAAACACGAGGGTAAGAGCTACATGCATGAAAATTGGTAGACATATGTATCAGGTCAAGATGAAAAAACATTTCCAGATCCCAACCTCTAGAATGTATAGGAAGCACACAACAAACTGTTTTTGGCCAAAGGTTGGCATATTTCATACTTCCCAGAGGGGATTAATCTGATTGTGAGGGTAGACCAATTCACTTCAGAATGTTTTTTCCTCAAACTAGACAGGCTGGAGATCTCTGCAGTGGTGTTTGTAGTTTGTAGTAAACCAGCGGACGATGTGACTGCTAGCACAGCAGCATCCTGGGAGAAAGAATAGATCCTCTACGCACACACACACAGGCACTGATGTGTGCACACACACACACACCCACACAGCAGCACACACACACACACACACACCCACACACACACACACAAATCATGGCTGAACACTCAAGCGTAAGCTCTCTGTCTTAGAAATATAAGCATTACTTGTCTCTCCTCTAGATAAAGGACGAAAAAGTACAGTACAGTAAACTTTCCCACCGCCAAGAACCGTTATTCCAGCCTTACAAAGTACTGAGTTTAAGACACGCTAAAGCTAAACTAGTTTCCAGAGAGCTACTCATTCATCAACATGACCCTAACAGACTACCGTATCAGACTCTAAACTCACATTAGATCTGAGCTTACAGCTCTGTTATCACCATCACAGTTCAATCATAACACATGACCCTAACAGTCTACATTTTTAGAGACTCTAAACAGCCTCTACCTTAGAGTTAAACCATGGTACAAGCCCCAGTAGAACAGGGGTTCTCAACCTTTCCAGCCTGTGACCCCCAAAATAAAGCCGGCAGTGACCGGGGACCCTCACTGTACCTGAAGGTGGTTGAACACAGCCATGAACACTCTAGAATAGTCATGTGCAGACAAGGCCGTCCGTAAAGGGGGATAAATGGGAGAGCTTTCCAGTGCCCAGCCAAACTGGGAACTCATGGAGGTAAGCTAAACTGTGGTCCATTGTAAAGCTAAGCTGTGATATCCATTTATCATATTAAAATGTTTTTAAAATGGCTACAACGGGTTAATAATGGCAAAAATGGTGGAAAAGGTGGTGAAATTGAATGTTAAAAGTAGAAGAAATGGTTTAGAAGTGGTAAAAATTAGAGACAAAATCACAAAAGGAAGGCCAAAATGGCTTCAAGTGGCAAAAAATGGTGTAAACAGTGGTAAAAATGTGGCTAAAAACATGGATTCTCAACACTGTAACTCCTCAAAGTTTGCTCAATCTAAAAAATTCCAACGCTGACAGAGAGCTGAGAATCTGTGCTTTCCGGCAATATAATGATGTGTGGTATATATGTAACGGTATTGTTGAACAGCACCGTGAAAATGGCAGCTTTGGCAGAAGACAAGTGAGAAAGGAGAGTGGAGGAAAAGAGTGAAAGGAGAGTGAGCGAGAGTGGTGATTGGTTTTCTAAGATAGCGTTAGATAGTGGCATTTGTGCGTGTCTGTCATGTGCAATAACAATATGTCACTGAGAATGCTGAGAATGCATTTTTCCACCTTTATCTGCACTAATTGTGGTCTATGTATATGGTTATCTTTTGCACTGTGTTCTGCACATCCAGAGTCCCAGACTCAAAAATGACTGCTGATTGTTCTAAACATGTATAGGTTCACATTTCAAATGTCAAATCAAAACTTCATGAGCAATAACAATATTTCTTCTCATAAAAGCCATGAAAAACAAATCTGTTTTTGTGTTTTTCTTCTTTGAACTGCCGACAATTCCATATAATGTGCAATAATCATTAACCAGATGTTGAAAAGTCAAGTTCAAGTACTCCTGGGAAAAGGGAGCAAAGCTCTCAGACTTAGGGCATTTCCTGACTATTTTACAGCCAGAATAACTAAATATGTCCAAATCACCATTTTAAGCGTCAGTACGTAGAGGGTTAAACTAGCAAAAATGGGAACATCAAATGGTGAAACGGGGTTAAAAGGGAAAAACTGAGTGTATAAAGTGGTTAAAAGGGGTTAATAGTAGCAATAATGGGTCAACAGAGACAATATCAAACTTAAGTTATAAGAACTGGTTTAGAAGTGGCAAAAACAGGCAGAAAATATTGGTGGAAAGGGTTTAAAACTGACAAAAATAGGTGTTAAATGTAAAAATGTATTAAAATTGGTGGGAAAAAAGGATGAAAAGGGGTAAAAAAAACATTGGACAAAGTTGGTGTAAAGTGGCAACAGTGTCATTTTAAAAATATTCTTAGTGTTTTTATAGGGAAAACTGGAGACCCCCTCCAGTCTCACGAACCTGAAGGTTGAGAACCACTGCTGTAGAAGACAGAAGTCAGGACCATACCACCCTCATTTAGAGAAGAACTGCATTACCCACAACCCTACAGTGATGCCTCTGATTGGTGGAAGCAGCTGTTACCGTGGGACGTTTACTGTGACCAGCTGTTGATGACGACTATACCAACAACAGTCCCTATGAAAGTATTGGTTATTGATTTATAAAATCAGTGAAAGAGTGAAACATCCAAGGGGGTCAGTACTTTTCACTGGAACTACAGCAAAGGATTGTGGGATGTGAAGTTCCCTGACAAAAAGGCTGGGTAGAGTCCCTGCCATTGTCTTCCTCTGTTATCCTCTCTCTAACATTTAAATCCTTCTGATGTATTCCACATGAGCCATGCTGTTATTTTCTCTTTATTCATGCTTTCTCCAGCGTGTCTGTTTCTCACTGCTCCTATGAAGAGAGGATGTCTATGACTGAATATATCAGATTTAATCTGATCCATGCTTCTGAGATTAGACAGGACTATTTTAGGGACAGTGACGCACCGCTGCAGCAGAGGTTGATGATCTTCATCCTGCTGTTATGTCTGCAGGGTCACCATCATCATCATCACCATGCTAGTCTTCATCATTTTAACTGTGACCATGTTAAACAGTGCTGAGGCCGTCCTCTACACTCCTCCCTTCTCCTTGTTTAGGGAAGAGGCGTGCTCTGCAGTGCTGTTTCTGAGCGCGCTCAGTTCTGCACGTGTGAGGCTATAAAATGACTGAGGGTCGGGGGGGGGGAGGCACGATTGGGGGAGGGGAAGAGAAGGGGGAGGGGATTATATGTGCGTCATTATACCCGGAGAGAGAGAGAAAGAGGGCAGGGCGATCAAAGAGAGACAGCTGTGGAGCAGAGACCGGCCTCCTTTTCTTCAGATTCAGGTTAGAAATACTCAGTCCTGTTTGAGATCCTCATCAGGAACCGGTCTACAGAATCCACCTCCTCCACTAGAGGAGAACCCAGATTATCAGACACCTCCTCCACTAGAGGAGAACCCAGATTATCAGACACCTCCTCCACTAGAGGAGAACCCAGATTATCAGACACCTCCTCCACTAGAGGAGAACCCAGATTATAAGACACCTCCTCCACTAGAGGAGAACCCAGATTATCAGACACCTCCTCCACTAGAGGAGAACCCAGATTATCAGACACCTCCTCCACTAGAGGAGAACCCAGATTATCAGACACCTCCTCCACTAGAGGAGAACCCAGATTATCAGACACCTCCTCCACTAGAGGAGAACCCAGATTATCAGACACCTCCTCCGCTAGAGGAGAACCCAGATTATCCAGACGTATGATGACATCATCTTCCTACATTAATTGAAACTTAAAGAATGACATCATCAAAGCCAGATGATGAAATGCTGGTGAAGCTGGGGATGTTGGGGGATTTTTCTATAGTAGAGGATAGTTGGCAACTTTTGGAAACGTGGGTGAAACTGGTGTTTTCAGAAAGTATCAACCAGCAGACAGTCAACCTAAGCTAAAGATGATTCAGGATTATCAGTGTATATGTGGATATCAACATGATGTTAATGTGAGGAGTTAACGACTGATGGTCAATCAGCTGATCAATTAAGGGCTGTTCCAGTCTGTCTGATGTGTTAAATGTCTGATTATAAATCAGTGTTCTCCTCTAAATGCTGACTCATCTATCTCTGTCTATTCATCACCACAGTACAAACATGCATTCCCCTCCCCCTCCCCCTCCCCCAGCCTCTCCTGCACCTATATTCATTCTTCAGCCTCCCCCCTCAAGACCATCCCCCTCCTCCATAAATCTCCCCCTGTCCTCCCCCCACCCTGACTCTGCACTGCAGCACCTCCAGCCTCATTAATCTGCCCAAGGACTCAGACCTCAGCATGTCTCTGTGTCCCTGAACAGTCTCTGGAGGACTCAGACCTCAGCGTGTCTCTGTGTCCCTGAACAGTCTCTGGAGGACTCAGACCTCAGCGTGTCCCTGTGTCCCTCTGTCTCTGAGTCTCAGTGGGTCTCTGTCTGTCCCTCTGTCTCTGAGTCTCAGTGGGTCTCTGTCTGTCCCTCTGTGTCTGAGTCTCAGTGGGTCTCTGTCTGTCCCTCTGTGTCTGAGTCTCAGTGGGTCTCTGTCTGTCCATCTGTGTCTGAGTCTCAGTGGGTCTCTGTCTGTCCCTCTGTCTCTGAGTCTCAGTGGGTCTCTGTCTGTCCCTCTGTCTCTGAGTCTCAGTGGGTCTCTGTCTGTCCCTCTTTGTCTGAGTCTCAGTGGGTCTCTGTCTGTCCCTCTGTCTCTGAGTCTCAGTGGGTCTCTGTCTGTCCCTCTGTCTCTGAGTCTCAGTGGGTCTCTGTCTGTCCCTCTCTGTCTGAGTCTCAGTGGGTCTCTGTCTGTCCCTCTGTGTCTGAGTCTCAGTGGGTCTCTGTCTGTCCCTCTGTCTCTGAGTCTCAGTGGGTCTCTGTCTGTCCCTCTGTCTCTGAGTCTCAGTGGGTCTCTGGCTGTCCCTCTGTGTCTGAGTCTCGGTGGGTCTCTGTCTCTCCCTCTGTGTCTGAGTCTCAGTGGGTCTCTGTCTGTCCCTCTGTGTCTGAGTCTCAGTGGGTCTCTGTCTGTCCCTCTGTCTCTGAGTCTCAGTGGGTCTCTGTCTGTCCCTCTGTCTCTGAGTCTCAGTGGGTCTCTGTCTGTCCCTCTTTGTCTGAGTCTCAGTGGGTCTCTGTCTGTCCCTCTCTGTCTGAGTCTCAGTGGGTCTCTGTCTGTCCCTCTGTGTCTGAGTCTCAGTGGGTCTCTGTCTGTCCCTCTGTCTCTGAGTCTCAGTGGGTCTCTGTCTGTCCCTCTGTGTCTGAGTTTTAGTGGGTCTTTGTCTGTCCCTCTGTCTCTGAGTCTCAGTGGGTCTCTGTCTGTCCCTCTGTCTCTGAGTCTCAGTGGGTCTCTGTCTGTCCCTCTGTGTCTGAGTCTTAGTGGGTCTCTGTCTGTCCCTCTGTCTCTGAGTCTCAATGGGTCTCTGTCTGTCCCTCTTTGTCTGAGTCTCAGTGGGTCTCTGTCTGTCCCTCTGTCTCTGAGTCTCAGTGGGTCTCTGTCTGTCCCTCTGTCTCTGAGTCTCAGTGGGTCTCTGTCTGTCCCTCTGTGTCTGAGTCTCAGTGGGCCTCTGTCTGTCCCTCTGTGTCTGAGTCTCAGTGGGTCTCTGTCTGTCCCTCTGTCTCTGAGTCTCAGTGGGTCTCTGTCTGTCCCTCTGTGTCTGAGTCTTAGTGGGTCTCTGTCTGTCCCTCTGTCTCTGAGTCTCAGTGAGTCTCTGTCCGTCCCTCTGTCTCTGAGTCTCAGTGGGTCTCTGTCTGTCCCTCTGTGTCTGAGTCTTAGTGGGTCTCTGTCCGTCCCTCTGTCTCTGAGTCTCAATGGGTCTCTGTCTGTCCCTCTGTCTCTGAGTCTCAGTGGGTCTCTGTCTGTCCCTCTTTGTCTGAGTCTCAGTGGGTCTCTGTCTGTCCCTCTGTGTCTGAGTCTCAGTGGGTCTCTGTCTGTCCCTCTGTGTCTGAGTCTCAGTGGGTCTCTGTCTGTCCCTCTGTCTCTGAGTCTCAGTGGGTCTCTGTCTGTCCCTCTTTGTCTGAGTCTCAGTGGGTCTCTGTCTGTCCCTCTGTGTCTGAGTCTCAGTGGGTCTCTGTCTGTCCCTCTTTGTCTGAGTCTCAGTGGGTCTCTGTCTGTCCCTCTGTGTCTGAGTCTCAGTGGGTCTCTGTCTGTCCCTCTGTGTCTGAGTCTCAGTGGGTCTCTGTCTGTCCCTCTGTCTCTGAGTCTCAGTGGGTCTCTGTCTGTCCCTCTGTCTCTGAGTCTCAGTGGGTCTCTGTCTGTCCCTCTGTGTCTGAGTCTCAGTGGGTCTCTGTCTGTCCCTCTGTGTCTGAGTCTCAGTGGGTCTCTGTCTGTCCCTCTGTCTCTGAGTCTCAGTGGGTCTCTGTCTGTCCCTCTGTGTCTGAGTCTCAGTGGGTCTCTGTCTGTCCCTCTGTCTCTGAGTCTCAGTGGGTCTCTGTCTCTTTGGTTTAACCTCAGATTTTTTACCAGAAAAGCAGGATAATCTAATCTTGCAAAGCAGATGGATACACCCGTTTCCTTGTTTCTCACTGGTGAATCCATCTTGCAAAGCTCCCGTCTGAACAGTTTGGGCCCGGTTAGAAAGTGACAGGACCAATCAGCAACGAGGGGCAGTACTTTTTGGCTTGGCGGAGTCCTGACATTAGCAAGCAGCAACAAGAGGCCGGTGCAGTGAAAGCACCAGTTTTATCAGAACTTGACGACATTTCTTTGTTAAAGAAGAACAAAGAACAGCAGTGAGTTGATTTCTTTTCAGAAACCACAAAAGTCATGTACCGACATGTCCACAGTCGCCATGGCTCTCGTTATGCAGTTCTATATAGCAGTGGTTCTCAAACTTTTCTTGCCAAAGACACACCAAAAATCAAGCTGAAGTTTCAAGGCACACCATTTTCATGTCCTTGCTAAATAGCCTCTTTTACATATGTCGCAATATGTCTCAACATTATGCCCCAACGTGTCCCAACGTGAGCGAGTGCCAGCTACAAAATCAGTTTGGCTACAGAGTTTCCTTTTGTAGTATCCCAATAGCCTGAGAGCGATG
Organism: Cheilinus undulatus; assembly: GCF_018320785.1. Taxonomy (NCBI): domain Eukaryota; kingdom Metazoa; phylum Chordata; class Actinopteri; order Labriformes; family Labridae; genus Cheilinus; species Cheilinus undulatus. Next base: position 108,919 of record NW_024571687.1, on the reverse strand, counting down.
GACTGCAATACAGCTCAATGGTGTGAGGTTTATCCACAGAGTTCCTGTTCCTGTTTTCCTCTCTGTTGCTTGCATCGAGATGGACAAGTACAAAAGGAAGAGGTAGCACGGGGATGACAAGGAACCAGGAGTGTCCTACCAGAAGATATTCTTAATTTTCTTCTTGCTATCTTGTTTTACAAAGTGGAGATTGTGATGAATGTGTATTCTCCATTTCCTTTTATGCCATTTTATGATCTGACTTTTGCTAACATGGAGACAAACCTACGTGGCTCACAGCCATTAGAGGCTAGTCAATACTAGGTGCCATACCTCAGACTCTCCATTTTCTAAGTAAAGCATAAAATATCAAATTTTTACATGTGGAAAACAGTCCATTTACAGGGCAGAGAATTGCATATTTAACAGGTAACAGACAGTGATCATGCGATGTTGCTTGATGCAATGTAGTCTCTCATGCAGTATAGACATGGGTTATAGTAGTTTTAGTTGCTGCATAGTTGTAGTAATAATGTATCCAATCACCCTCCAAGTTTTTTTAAAGGCTCTGCCCTTTCCCAAATGCTGTCTATGGGAGGTTTTCCAGGTGGATGTATGAAACAAATACATCTGGCATGCCAGGTTAAGGATCATGGTCTTGATCATTGATCTGTTTTCTTTAACCCCAAACAGGTCAGACCTGTCCTGTTGTATTTTTGATATTTAATGATTATATTGAAATGTAAATATTAATCTAATTTTCAATCAGAGCTGCTCTAATGAACTGATGTTAAATCATTAATATCCAATAATCAGTCCTCTCTCTCTCTCCTCCACTCTGAACCCTCTTCTCTTCATCAGTGTCTGAGTGTCCCAGTTAGGGATGAAGGCCCCGTGGAGTCCAGATGGTCGGCCAAATGGAGTGTTTTCACACCCATCTAGAGAGGAGAGCCACGTCCCAGAATGCACTGCAGCTAAGTCTGATACTGTGTATAGATAAGAATATAAAGGCACTTATACCTGGCTCCAGGTAAGCAGAGAGGGGCATAGACGAGGCTCTCTCTTTGCCTCTGTTAGAACCTTAAGGACTGTCTCAGTGATGAGGAGACAGAGAGATATCTGAGTCTGTTCTCCATTTATAACTCACAGAATAATCACTAGAAACTAAGTATAATTTCTCATTAATAAAGTCAGAGAACACCATCAGTGGCCTGTCATCAGTCATCTGGGACATCAGTGAGGGACAGATGGGGACATCAGTGAGGGACAGAGAGGGACATCAGTGAGGGATGAAGAGGGACATCAGTGAGGGACAAAGAGGGACATCAGTGTAGGAAAGACAGGGACATCAGTGAGGGACAGAGAGGGACATCAGTGAGGGATGGAGAGGGACATCAGTGAGGGACAAAGAGGGACATCAGTGAGGGACAGAGAGGGACATCAGTGAAGGACACTCTTAGACATCAGTGAGGGACAGACAGGGACATCAGTGAAGGACACTCTTAGACATCAGTGAGGGACAGACAGGGACATCAGTGAGAGACAGACAGGAACATCAGTGAGAGACAGACAGGAACATCAGTGAGGGACAGACGGGGACATCAGTGAGGGACAGATGGGGACATCAGTGTAGGAAAGACAGGGTCATCAGTGAGGGACAGAGAGGGACATCAGTGTAGGAAAGGCAGGGACATCAGTGAGGGACAGACGGGGACATCAAGGAAGGACAGACAGGGACATCAGTGAAGGACACTCTTAGACATCAGTGAGGGACAGACAGGGACATCAGTGAGAGACAGACAGGAACATCAGTGAGGGACAGACGGGGACATCAGTGAGGGACAGACAGGGACATCAGTGAGGGACACTCTTAGACATCAGTGAGGGACAGACAGGGACATCAGTGAGAGACAGACAGGAACATCAGTGAGGGACAGATGGGGACATCAGTGTAGGAAAGACAGGGTCATCAGTGAGGGACAGAGAGGGACATCAGTGTAGGAAAGACATGGACATCAGTGAGGGACAGACGGGGACATCAGTGAGGGATGGAGAGGGACATCAGTGAAGGACAGAGAGGGACATCAGTGTAGGAAAGACAGGGACATCAGTGAGGGACAGATTAGGACATCAGTGAAGGACACTCTTAGACATCAGTGAGGGACAGAGAGGGGCATAGACGAGGCTCAGATGGGGACATCAGTGTAGGACACTCTTAGACATCAGTGAGGGACAGATGGGGACATCAGTGTAGGAAAGACAGGGACATCAGTGTAGGAAAGACAGGGACATCAGTGAGGGACAGATGGGGACATCAGTGAGGGACAGACAATATAGGAAAGACAGGGACATCAGTGAGGGACAGAGAGAGACATCAGTGAGGGACAGACAGGGACATCAGTGAAGGAGGGACAGGAAAATCAGTTAGGGACAGACAGGGACATCAGCGAGGGACAGACAGGGACATCAGTGAAGGACAGACAGGGACATCAGTGAGAGACAGACGGGGATATCAATGAGGGACAGAGTGAGGGACAGACAGTGTAGGAAAGACGGGGACATTAGTAAGGGACAGACAGGGACATCAGTGAGGGACAGAGAGGGACATCATTGAAGGAAAGACAGGGACATCAGTGATGGACAAACAGGAACAGCAGTGAGGGACAGACAGGGACATCAGTGAAGGACAGACAGGGACATGAGTGAGAGACAGACAGGGACATCAGGGAAGGACAGACAGGGACATCAGTGAAGGACAGACAGGGACATCAGGGAAGGACAGACAGGGACATCAGTGAAGGACAGACAGGGACATCAGTGAAGGACAGAGAGGGACCTCACTGAAGGACAGACAGGGACATCAGTAAGGGAGAGACAGGGACATCAGGGAAGGACAGACAGGGACATCAGTGAAGGACAGACAGGGACATCAGTGAGGGACAGACAGGGACATCAGTGAAGTGCAGACAGGGACATCAGTGAGGGACAGACAGGGACATCAGTGTAGGAAAGACAGGGACATCAGTGAGGGACAGACAGGGACATCAGTGAGGGGCAGACAGGGACATCAGTGAGAGACAGACAGGGACATCAGTGAGGGACAGATGGGGACATCAGTGAGGGGCAGACAGAGACCTCAGTGAAGGACGGACAGGGACATCAGTGAGGGACAGAGAGGGACATCAGTGAGGGACAGACAAGGACATCAGTGAAGGAAAGACAGGGACATCAGTGAGGGCAAGACTGAGAAACCACCTCAGACAGAGTTCCTGACTCTTTAATCAGGATTTATACATTTTCTGAATCCTGTTTCACCACACTGATTTCCTCTGTTATCAAATATCTTGCTTTATTATGTAGACATGGAGGGCCTTCAGTTGGTCATTCCACGGTTTTTTTGAGGGTATTTAAGGGTATTTTTGGGTCTTTGGGGGGTATTTTGGCAGTCAATTTTCAAGGTTTTTTTGAAAGTATATTTGCGGTTTCTTTGTGTGTTTTTAGGGTCTTTTTAGAATGGTATTTTTTCACTCATGTCTGTATAATAAATTTGGGCCAAAAGTCATAATTACCTTTTGCCTAATGATAAAACCACCAATGACAATATGGCTCATCAGGCATCTCTGTTTTTTTTATTTTTTGGATCTCATATCATTGAAATAACCCATTCTGGATCATTTTAAAACATCAGATATAACAATACAGAAATAACATGAACATCTTAGAGCCTCATAAATCTGCCAACAGTCAGATAAAAACACAACCAGTCCTCCATGTCAGACTCTGATGTCTGGATGAATTCATGATTATTTCCTGATATCTGGATGAAGTCCTAGTAAACACAGACCTCCATATCTGAGTATCGTCCTCATCTAGACCTCTTTAGTATGAGTTATTTATATCAGACACTTTGAGATCCTCATGGTCCCCACAGGTTGAACCCCATGTCAGCAGATGTGGTCCTCCATCGGCCACAAACTTCATCACCTCCATCAACTCCATCATCTCCATCATCTCCATCACCTCCATCACCTTCATGTCCTCCATCATCTCCAACACCTCCATTACCTCTATCATCTCCATCACCTTCATCACCTTAATCTGCTTCATAAATTCCATCACCTTCATCACATCCATTACCACAAGCACCTTCATCAACTCCAACAACTCCATCACTTCCATAAGTCCCTCTCTAACCATGACAACGATAGGTGTTCAGAGTGAAAAATGACTGTCTCTTGTGAGTTGATGGTAACTGTGCCTCAGTCTATGAAACGGCATCTCTGTAGGGGAATGACTGACCCTCTGCCTCTCCTTGTTGATCATCTGGTTCTGTCAACAGTAACTAACAGCTATGCCCAGTCAGAGTGAATAATACGTGTTGTGAGTTGGTGGTTACTGCGCCTCAGTCTGTCTATGAAACAGTATCTCAGTAGGAGAATGACTGACCCTCTGCCTCTCCTTGTTGATGCGCTGGTTCGGTCAACAGTAACTAAATGATATGCCCAGTCAGAGTGAATAATACGTGTTGTGAGTTGGTGGTTACTGCGCCTCAGTCTGTCTATGAAACAGTATCTCTGTAGGAGAAGGACTGACCCTCGGCCTCTTCTTGTTGATGCGCTGGTTCTATCAAGAGTCACTAACAGCTATGCCCAGTCAGAGTGAATATTGAGTGTTGTGAGATGGTGGTAACTGCGCCTCAGTCTGCCCAATAAACATCATGTCTGTAGGAGGATTGACCCTCTGCCTCTCGGACATGATCCTCTGGTTTTATTGCCACGTGTTCTTATCTGACTTCATGTTGCTCTCATTAATCAGAGTATTGATCAGATCTGAATCATGTGATGGAGCTGCAGAGATGAAAAATTGATTAATGAGTTGACTAATCAGTTGATTGATCAGCAGAAAATGAGAATCAGGAGAGCAGAGAGAATGAGATATCTCAGTTTAAAGTTATATCTGATGATGATTTTTTAATCCACAAATAAAGCTGACAAACTGACCACACTGTTCAAACTACAAACACCTTTTGTACTTTGCAGATACTAATGTGTTTGTGTGCAATCCTTTAACAGCCTCAGCCACACTGCAGAGGAGAATGTTCAACATGTGTTGAGTGTTTGATAAAAATGTATGTTCAGGTAATTCAATGTTGTCGATTCAAAGCTGTCAACCTGTCTGTCCACCTGTCTGTTCACCCGTCTGTCCACCTGTCTGTTCACCTGTCTGTCCACCTGTCTGTTCACCTGTCTGTTCACCTGTCTGTCCACCCGTCAAACCTGTCTGTCCACCTGTCTGTCCACCTGTCTGTTCACCTGTCTGTCCACCTGTCTGTCCACCTGTCTGTCCACCCGTCTGTTCACCTGTCTGTCCACCTGTCTGTCCACCTGTCTGTCCACCTGTCTGTCCACCCGTCTGTTCACCTGTCTGTCCACCTGTCTGTCCACCTGTCTGTCCACCCGTCTGTTCACCTGTCTGTCCACCTGTCTGTCAACCTGTCTGTCCACCCGTCTGTTCACCTGTCTGTTCACCTGTCTGTCCACCTGTCTGTTCACCCGTCCACCTGTCAGTTCACCTGTCTGTTCACCTGTCTGTTCACCTGTCTGTTCACCCGTCCACCTGTCAGTTCACCTGTCTGTTCACCTGTCTGTTCACCTGTCTGTCCACCTGTCTGTTCACCTGTCTGTCCACCTGTCTGTTCACCCGTCCACCTGTCTGTTCACCTGTCAGTTCACCTGTCTGTCCACCTGTCTGTTCACCTGTCTGTCCACCTGTCTGTTCACCTGTCCACCTGTCAGTTCACCTGTCAGTTCACCTGTCTGTTCACCTGTCTGTTCACCTGTCAGTTCACCTGTCTGTCCACCTGTCTGTTCACCTGTCTGTCCACCCGTCCACCTGTCTGTCCACCTGTCTGTCCACCTGTCTGTCCACCCGTCCACCTGTCTGTTCACCTGTCTGTCCACCTGTCTGTCCACCCGTCCACCTGTCTGTTCACCTGTCAGTTCACCTGTCTGTTCACCTGTCTGTTCACCTGTCTGTCCACCTGTCTGTCCACCCGTCCACCTGTCTGTTCACCTGTCTGTTCACCTGTCTGTCCACCCGTCAAACCTGTCTGTCCACCTGTCTGTCCACCTGTCTGTCCACCTGTCTGTCCACCCGTCTGTTCACCTGTCTGTCCACCTGTCTGTCCACCTGTCTGTCCACCCGTCTGTTCACCTGTCTGTCCACCTGTCTGTCAACCTGTCTGTCCACCCGTCTGTTCACCTGTCTGTTCACCTGTCTGTCCACCTGTCTGTTCACCTGTCTGTTCACCTGTCTGTCCACCCGTCAACCTGTCTGTCCACCCGTCTGTTCACCTGTCTGTCCACCTGTCTGTCCACCTGTCTGTCCACCTGTCTGTCCACCCGTCTGTTCACCTGTCTGTCCACCTGTCTGTCCACCTGTCTGTCCACCTGTCTGTCCACCCGTCTGTTCACCTGTCTGTCCACCTGTCTGTCAACCTGTCTGTCCACCTGTCTGTCCACCTGTCTGTCCACCCGTCTGTCCACCTGTCTGTCCACCCGTCCGTTCACCTGTCTGTCCACCTGTCTGTCCACCCGTCTGTTCACCTGTCTGTCCACCTGTCTGTCCACCTGTCTGTCTACCTGTCTGTCCACCCGTCTACCTGTCTGTCCACCTGTCTGTCCACCCGTCAACCTGTCTGTCAACCTGTCTGTCCACCCGTCAACCTGTCTGTCCACCTGTCTGTCCACCTGTCTGTCCACCCGTCTGTCCACCTGTCTGTTCACTCGTCTACCTGTCTGTTCACCTGTCTGTCCACCTGTCTGTCCACCTGTCTGTTCACCTGTCTGTCCACCTGTCTGTTCACCCGTCCACCTGTCAGTTCACCTGTCAGTTCACCTGTCTGTTCACCTGTCTGTCCACCTGTCTGTTCACCTGTCTGTCCACCTGTCTGTTCACCTGTCCACCTGTCAGTTCACCTGTCAGTTCACCTGTCTGTTCACCTGTCTGTTCACCTGTCAGTTCACCTGTCTGTCCACCTGTCTGTTCACCTGTCTGTCCACCCGTCCACCTGTCTGTTCACCTGTCTGTCCACCTGTCTGTCCACCCGTCTACCTGTCTGTTCACCTGTCTGTCCACCTGTCTGTCCACCCGTCCACCTGTCTGTTCACCTGTCAGTTCACCTGTCTGTTCACCTGTCTGTTCACCTGTCTGTCCACCTGTCTGTCCACCCGTCCACCTGTCTGTTCACCTGTCTGTTCACCTGTCTGTCCACCTGTCTGTCCACCCGTCCACCTGTCTGTTCACCTGTCTGTCCACCTGTCTGTCCACCTGTCTCTGTGTGTCCATATATGGGTGTATGTGTAAAATGTGTTTCAGTGTCAGTGAAAATGTCTGATGCGCTCTCTCTCTCTCTCTCTCTCTCTCTCTCTCTCTCTCTCTCTGTGACGTCATCAAAGCTCCAGCAGCTCGAGCCCGTCAGACACAGCTGAATAATCTCACGCGCTCACATTAATCTGTTACATCATCAGCGCATTCAGCCAACACCATCATCTCCATCACTAGCATCCTCATCACCCTCACTACCATGGTCATCCTCCTCATCCTCACCCCCGGAGGAAGGCCTCCTCCGGTTCTCACCAGCCGCTCTTTCATCGCTCTCCGTATCCGCTCCGCAGCGCTCTGCAGCGGGGCTGACTGACCAGCTGTGTCCGTTCTGCAGCGCTCCGCGGCGGGGCTTACCGTGGGTTGTCGGCCCGTGGAGGAGGGGGTCCTGGTGCCCGTAGAGGAGGGGGTCCTGGTGCCCGTGGAGGAGGGGGGGTCCTGCTCTGCCCGCTGCTCTGCGGATGTAGAGACACGGAGACCAGGAGAGAGGATCCGGTGATGAATGAACCGGGATCTGATCCGCTCGAGGCGCCGCACGAACCACAAGCCCCGCCTCTCCCATTGCTGACGTCACACGTCCATACTGGACTCACTGGAGCAGCTCAGCATCACCGCAGCCCCCCTCCGCCCTCCACCCCCTTCCGTGGATTTCTGAGTGTCCGTGATGAGACTACAAACGTAGAGAACATCACATTCCTACGGAGGCCCTGAAGGTCAACTCAACATACAGCTCAGTCTTTAGGCTGAAATCATACTACATCACCAAAAGTAAAAAATAAAATAAAATAAATGATAAGTCAGATGAAAGTCAGAATGTCAAGACTAAAGTCAGATTTCTGAGATTAAAGTCAGGATTCTGAGATTAAAGTCAGATTTCTCTGACTAAAGTCAGATTTCTGAGATTAAAGTCAGAATTTTGAGATTAAAGTCAGATTTCTGAGATTAAAGTCAGAATTTTGAGATTAAAGTCAGAATTCTGAGATTAAAGTCAGAATTTTGAGATTAAAGTCAGATTTCTGAGATTAAAGTCAGGATTTTGAGATTAAAGTCAGATTTCTGAGATTAAAGTCAGAATTCTGAGATTAAAGTCAGATTTCTGAGATTAAAGTCAGAATTCTGAGATTAAAGTCAGATTTCTGAGATTAAAGTCAGAATTTTGAGATTAAAGTCAGATTTCTGAGATTAAAGTCAGAATTTTGAGATTAAAGTCAGAATTCTGAGATTAAAGTCAGGATTCTGAGATTAAAGTCAGATTTCTCTGACTAAAGTCAGATTTCTGAGATCAAAGACAAAATTCTGAGATAACAGTCAGATTTCTGAGATTAAAGTCAGATTTCTGAGATTAAAGTCAGATTTCTGAGATTAAAGTCAGAATTCTGAGATTAAAGTCAGGATTCTGAGATTAAAGTAAGGATTCTGAGATTAAAGTAAGGATTCTGCGACTAAAGTCAGATTTCTGAGATTAAAGTCAGATTTCTGAGATTAAAGTCAGACTTCTGAGATTAAAGTAAGGATTCTGAGACTAAAGTCAGAATTTTGAGATTACAGTCTGATTTCTGAGATAAAAGTCAGAATTCTGAGATTAAAGTCAGATTTCTGAGATTAAAGACAGAATTCTGGGATTAAAGTCAGAATACTGAGACCAAAGTCAGAATTCTGAGACCAAAGTCAGATTTCTGTGATCAAAACAGATTTCTGAGATCAAAGTCAGAATCCTGAGATCAAAGTCAGATTTCTGAGATCAACGTCAGAATTCTGAGAATCATGTCAGAATTCTGAGATTAAAGACAGAAATCTGTGATCAAAGTCAGATTTCTGAGATCAAAGTCAGAATTCTGAGATTAAAGTCAGATATCTGAGATTAATGTCAGATTTCTGAGATTAACGTCAGATTTCTTAGATCAAAGTCTTGTTTCTTAAAGTCAGAATTCTGAAATTATCTTTGGAATTCTGAGAGTAAAGTTTGATCTCAGATTTAATAATGAATGCTTTGCTAATTGTTCGTGTACTTCCAAGAAGCAGACCTCATGGATAAATAAATCGTATCCATAGAGAGTATTTTTATCAGTCAGTCTGTAGTCTCAGCTGTCCAGTCAGAGGTCATGTTACAGCTGGGCAGCTCAGATGGTATTTAAAACCCTGCAGATATATCCTATCTATCTATCTATCTGTCTATCTATCTATCTATCTGTCTATCTATCTATCTATCTATCTATCTATCTATCTATCTATCTATCTATCTATCTATCTGTCTATCTATCTATCTATCTATCTATCTATCTATCTATCTATCTATTTAACTGTCTATCTATCTATCTATCTGTCTATCTATCTATCTATCTATCTATCTATCTATCTATCTATCTATCTATCTATCTATCTATCTATCTATCTATCTATCTATCTATTTAACTGTCTATCTATCTATCTATCTGTCTATCTATCTATCTATCTATCTGTCTATCTATCTATCTGTCTATCTATCTATCTATCTATCTATCTATTTATCTGTCTATCTATCTATCTATCTATCTATCTATCTATCTATCTATCTATCTATCTGTCTATCTATCTATCTATCTATCTATCTATCTATCTATCTATCTATCTATCTATCTGTCTATCTATCTATCTATCTATCTATCTATCTATCTATCTATCTATCTATCTGTCTATCTATCTATCTATCTATCTATCTATCTATCTGTCTATCTATCTATCTATCTATCTATCTATCTATCTATCTATCTATCTATCTATCTATCTATCTGTCTATCTATCTATCTATCTATCTATCTATCTATCTATCTATCTATTTATCTGTCTATCTATCTATCTATCTGTCTGTCTGTCTGTCTGTCTGTCTGTCTGTCCCATTACTAAAGGATTCATTGTAACTGTGTTTTAGAGCTGTTTTGTAACATTTGCTTTATCTTCCAAATAGGGCATCCTGCATCTGTCTTCTGATTGGCTGATGGACATCTCTGTCCTCACTGGTGGATGTCTGTGTCTGTGCTGAAAGTGTGATTGATCCAGTCAGTGAGTTCATTGTCTCGGTGTGAGTGTGGATGTTCCCCTCAGGATAGACAAAGGAATATAATAATGTTGACCTGTAAGACACAGAATAATCTACACAAGCTGTTATAGAAAGACTTGAAATTGAAGTTGCACGTTGTTTTCCTCTCTGACTATTGGCGAGAAGGCCGCATCCCAAGGGGCCTACGTATCTCCAGATTCCCTTCTTTTGGCCATGATGACATTGATTTCAAAAAGAAATGGGAATCAATTCTCAACAAATGTTCAATGGACCTGATGTTGCTTCTGACTGAGGATGGCAAAGTACAACAGGAGAAACTACAAACCAAGATTCAAGAAGTCAAGGCCTCTCTTCCATTATCATTAGAACAGCTTGACAACAGCCTGCAGGAGCTTGAGACAACAATTAAGAAGACAAAACTCCAGAAATTCAAAAGAGACACAGAGGATTATGACCAAGGTCGAGTCTATCATTGGAGAAAGCAGCAGCCTGACCCACAGGAGCGTCGGAAAAGAAGGGTCTCTTTTAACCTCACCTCCAGTGAGGATGAGAGGGGGTCCAACATCTCCGCTGATCAGGATTTTTCCGAGAGCGAGTGGCCACCACTACCATCTACAGGCAAGTCGCACACAAACGCCGGACACGCCGAGGCAGGAGACGTGCACCGGCCACTCACAAGAAGGAGAGAGGGCCTGAGGAACAGAACTCAGAGACTCTATCAGCGGTAATTAATCTTTCTGATGTTCAGTTGACCAAAGAACACTTCTCAGTTTTGTCTGGAGGTTTATCTCCAACCCATAACACCTGTGCCTTTAATACTAAAGTTGATTTATTCCGCTTCTATCAGAACCTCCACCTTAAAACATGGTATTTCCATAATGCTCTCCATACCGCTTATTATTCAGATGTAAACACCACTAATGATACTGATGAACTTTGTATGAAATTCAAACCTAAATCTCGTTTTTCACCTACAGTGTCTAACCCAGCACTTATTACCTTTACAAAGAAAGTAGACTATGAGGTTAAAAAACTTCTAATTGCTAACCCTTTGACTCCTAAGTCCAACCTTTCTCGTAAAGAGCATCTGGCACTGAATGAACTTTCCAACAATAAGGACATCATAATTCGTCCAGCAGATAAGGGTGGTGCTGTAGTTGTTTTATCTAAGGACAAATACATCATAGAGGCTCATCACCAGCTTAACACCTGACATTATGAAAGACTACATTACAGTCCCCTACTGGACATGAAGAAACAGTCTGATGCTTTATTAAAACAGGCGCTGGACAGTGGTTTTATTGATGTCAATGAGTTTGGTTTTCTATCGGTTGAGCACCCTGGTATGGCTACGTTTTACCTCCTTCCCAACAAGGAGCCTAAAGACAACCCCCCTGGCCGCCCATTATTTCTGGCAATGGCACTCTTACAGAGCCAGCCTAAAAATATATAGATTTTTGCACAAAACCTTTGGTCAGAAAACTTCCATCCTTTATTGAGGACACGACTGATGTATTAAACAGGATTGGCAACTTAACTGACATTCAACCTCATTTTCTGGTGACAATGGACGTAAAGAGTCTCTATACTAATACTGACCACCGGGAGGGCCTGATGGCCTTGAGTCATTTTCTTTCAGATAGATGGTTTACAACCTCCCTCTGATTTCCTTTTGAAACTGACAGATTGGGTCATTCGTCATAACATAACATAACACTCTAGAGATTACTACTAATGTAGAGCTGTAGCAGGGCGCTGAAACACTCTAGAGATTACTACTAATGTAGACCTGTAGCAGGGCTCTGAAACACTCTAGTGATTACTACTAATGTAGACCTGTAGCAGGGCTCTGAAACACTCTAGAGATTACTACTATTGTAGACCTGTAGCAGGGCTCTGAAACACTCTAGAGATTACTAATAATGTAGACCCGTAGCAGGGCTCTGAAACACTCTAGTGATTACTACGAATGTTGACCTGTAGCAGGGCTCTGAAACACTCTAGTGATTACTACAAATTTAGACCTGTAGCAGGGCTCTGAAACACTCTAGAGATTACTAATAATGTAGACCTGTAGCAGGGCTCTGAAACACTCTAGAGATAACTAATAATGTAGACCTGTAGCAGGGCTCTGAAACACTCTAGAGATTACTACTATTGTAGACCTGTAGCAGGGCTCTGAAACACTCTAGAGATTACTACTAATGTAGACCTGTAGCAGGGCTCTGGAACACTCTGGAGATTTCTACTAATGTAAAGCTGTAGCAGGGCTCTGAAACACGCTAGTGATTACTACGAATGTTGACCTGTAGCAGGGCTCTGAAACACTCTAGAGATTACTACTAATGTAGACCTGTAGCAGGGCTCTGAAACACTCTAGAGATTACTACTATTGTAGACCTGTAGCAGGGCTCTGAAACACTCTAGAGATTACTAATAAGGTAGACCCGTAGCAGGGCTCTGAAACACTCTAGTGATTACTACGAATGTAGACCTGTAGCAGGGCTCTGAAACACTCTAGTGATTACTACAAATTTAGACCTGTAGCAGGGCTCTGAAACATTCTAGAGATTACTAATAATGTAGACCTGTAGCAGGGCTCTGAAACACTCTAGAGATTACTAATAATGTAGACCTGTAGCAGGGCTCTGAAACACTCTAAAGATTACAAATAAGGTAGACCCGTAGCAGGGCTCTGAAACACTCTAGAGATAACTACTAATGTAGACCTGTAGCAGGGCTCTGAAACACTCTAGAGATTACTACTAATGTAGACCTGTAGCAGGGCTCTGAAACACTCTAGAGATTACTACTATTGTAGACCTGTAGCAGGGCTCTGAAACACTCTAGAGATTACTACTAATGTAGACCTGTAGCAGGGCTCTGAAACACTCTAGAGATTACTACTAATGTAGACCTGTAGCAGGGCTCTGGAACACTCTGGAGATTTCTACTAATGTAAAGCTGTAGCAGGGCTCTGAAACACGCTAGTGATTACTACGAATGTTGACCTGTAGCAGGGCTCTGAAACACTCTAGAGATTACTACTAATGTAGACCTGTAGCAGGGCTCTGAAACACTCTAGAGATTACTACTATTGTAGACCTGTAGCAGGGCTCTGAAACACTCTAGAGATTACTAATAAGGTAGACCCGTAGCAGGGCTCTGAAACACTCTAGTGATTACTACGAATGTAGACCTGTAGCAGGGCTCTGAAACACTCTAGTGATTACTACAAATTTAGACCTGTAGCAGGGCTCTGAAACACTCTAGAGATTACTAATAATGTAGACCTGTAGCAGGGCTCTGAAACACTCTAGAGATTACTACGAATGTAGACCTGTAGCAGGGCTCTGAAACACTCTAAAGATTACAAATAAGGTAGACCCGTAGCAGGGCTCTGAAACACTCTAGAGATAACTACTAATGTAGACCTGTAGCAGGGCTCTGAAACACTCTAGAGATTACTACTAATGTAGACCTGTAGCAGGGCTCTGAAACACTCTAGAGATTACTACTATTGTAGACCTGTAGCAGGGCTCTGAAACACTCTAGAGATTACTACGAATGTAGACCTGTAGCAGGGCTCTGAAACACTCTAGAGATTACTACGAATGTAGACCTGTAGCAGGGCTCTGAAACACTCTAGAGATTACTACGAATGTAGACCTGTAGCAGGGCTCTGAAACACTCTAGAGATTACTACGAATGTAGACCTGTAGCAGGGCTCTGAAACACTCTAGAGATTACTACGAATGTAGACCTGTAGCAGGGCCCTGAAACACTCTAGAGATTACTACTAATGTAGACCTGCAGGAAGTGCAGTATCTCTGACTAATAAAATGTGTGATATAACCCTCTATAGCCTATATTCCATCAATAATAACTTATATGATATCAAAAATAATCTATATAATCTGAGTAATATCCTTCAGGTCTTTTTTGCCCTGTTTAACCTATATAATATGAATTATAACCTATTTTATATGAATTATAACCTATTTAATTTTGATTATAACCTATATTATATGAATTATAACCTATTTAATTTTGATTATAACCTATATAACAGGAATTATAACCTATTTAATTTTGATTGTAACCTACATAATATGAATAATAACCTATTTAATTTTGATTATAACCCATGTAATATGAATAATAACCTATTTAATATTAATCTTAACTTATATAATCTGAATTTTAACCTTTATAACATGAATTTTAAACTATATAATATTAGTTATAACCTAGTCATCAAGTTCCTCAGGACCTGGAAAGAGGGCAGAGGCGGGAGGCTTTTTTAAAGAGGAATATAATGACATTATTCATGAAAATAAATGTTTGGATACCAACACCATGTTACAAATGTGTTTAAAGACAGAGGCAGATGCCTGATAATGTAAGCCAGATTTATTATTCTCATAATAAATGTAATCAACAGACAGGCTGTCTGATTTCACTGATATACATGAGAACATATTCATCCAATTATCGTCTGTACAGGTGAAAATATATTTCTTATTTTTCTCTTTAGTTAAGAGAAGATATTCATGTTTTATTTACATGAATGACTCCATCTGTCAGAGTTCTCTTCATTCATCAGTCATAATATGTATTTATGCCCCCTGTTATTAAACCCCTGTACTGACAGAGGACTGATCAATGTTTAAGCCGTCAGAGATCACGTGGTCTAAGCAAACCTTGTCCGTCAGACACCAGCTGTACTACAGCGCCCTCTACTGGAGGAAAAAGCAGAATAACAGCAGCCTCAGACATCTGAATTAAAATAATTGACATAAACTAAAACAGCACAGAAAAAACTTCAAAGGAATCTGATAAAATCACAGAAAATATTACTAATGTGAAGAAATAAACCAGTGTATATCTGAACAATGATATGAATGGGTCTGATGAAAAATGATTCAGAATCGTTATTCATGATATGATTTAACATGACAATATGTAATAATGTTTAATATGGTATAATATAAAATACAACTTTGTACAATTTTTTATTATCAGATACAATATATTTTAATATCATATAATAATAATATGATAATTTCAGATAAACTTTTACTGATCCCCCATTCGAGGAAATTTGGTCATTACAACAGCTCAGCACCAGACAGACAAGAAAAAAGTACTATATAAACACAATATATGAAAACAAGGAATTAAATGTGCAAGTAATAGTTTAATATTCTATGACCAAAATGAGCAAAAATAATAACAACAGCAATTTCTACATGTTTACAGGTGTACAATGACTATCGTCTTATATAATTGAGTATACTATAAAATTTATTTAGCATTTAGCAATATGGCATGAAATAATATACAATGATTTTAAAGAGGATCTTATAATTCAGAGCCATATCATGTAAAACAATATAACATGAAATTAAATCATTTACTTAATAGCATACGATATGGTATATACTATAATATTTAATATAATAAAATATAATATAATAAAATAAAATATTTAATATAATAAAATATAATATAATATAATAAAATATAATATAGAATAAAATGTAGTAATATAATAAAATATAATTCACTTTAAAATAATATAATATAATATAATATGATATAGAACAAAATATATTAATATAATATAATATAGTAAAATATAATATAGAATAAAATGTAATAATATAATAAAATATAATTCACTATAATATAATATAATATAATATAATATAGAACAAAATAAAATAAAATAATATAATAAAATATGAAATAATATGATATAACATTATATAATATAATATAATATAATATAATATAATATAACATAATAAATTATGATATAATATAATATAACATAATATACTATAATATAATTTAATATAATTTAATATAATATAAAATAAATAATATAATAGTACTTTCTATAAGATAATATAACATTATATAATATAATATAATATAATATAATATAATATAATTTTATACAATATAATCTTACAAAATATAATATAATATAATTTAATATAATATAAAATAAATTATATAATATAACATTATATAATATAATATAACATAATATAATATAATATAATATAATATAATTTTATACAATATAATCTTACAAAATATAATATAATATAATTTAATATAATATAAAATAAATTATATAATATAACATTATATAATATAATATAATATAATATAATATAATATAATATAATTTAATATAATTTAATATAATATAAAATAAATAATATAATATAACATTATATAATATAATATAACATTATATAATATAATATAATATAATATAATATAATATAATTTTATACAATATAATCTTACAAAATATAATATAATATAATTTAATATAATATAAAATAAATAATATAATATAACATTATATAATATAATATAACATAATATAATATAATATAATATAATATAATATAATATAATATAATTTTATACAATATAATCTTACAAAATATAATATAATATAATTTAATATAATATAAAATAAATTATATAATATAACATTATATAATATAATATAACATAATATAATATAATATAATATAATATAATATAATATAATATAATATAAATTTATACAATATAATCTTACAAAATATAATATAATATAATGTAATATAATATAAAATAGATAATATAATATAAGATTATATAATATAATGAGCGTGTGTTTCTGATCTCTTTAAAGGAATATGGCAGCCTTCATCAAAACTACATTTCCCTGGTTTTCCTGAGAGTTGTACTTTGACAAGCAGCCAATCCTCGCCCTTACAGACGAGCACGTGACGTGGAGTAAGTTCCTGCTGTGGCTTGAGGGAAACAGATCGACATTCAGCCAGGGGAGATTCGGTCTTTGTGGGTAAGTTCAGACATTTAACCTTCGCGGGGTCTCCTAGACCCTGTCCGGGGGGTGTTCTGGAGGGTTTACCGGGGCTTTGGATCCTCTCCGGGCTGGACCGGAGCTGTTTTCAGGCGGGAAGGAGACGCCGTGGTGGTAGGCCCGTTTCCTGGTCTCATCCACAGCTGGTCTGATCCGAGGGACTAGTTAGGAAAAGTTCAGTCCAGCCTCTATCCTGGGGTAAATACCGGGGGAGATACCGGGTTTCAGCCGGGTTAGCCCACCTCAGTCTGATCCCAGTGACCCGGGGTAGACTCCAGCCTTAACCCGGGTCAGATTTAGACCTAGATCTGTTAGTAGAGGAGATTTAAAGGTGTTTATATTCATAGAGAGCAGAGACGTGAGGCTAACAGCTACAGAGAGAACTACACTATACCTGTTCATACAGGTGTTAACCCCTAAACCTGACTACACTATACCTGTTCATACAGGTGTTAACCCTTAAACCTGACTACACTATACCTGTTCATACAGGTGTTAACCCTTAAACCTGACTACACTATACCTGTTCATACAGGTGTTAACCCCTAAACCTGACTACACTATACCTGTTCATACAGGTGTTAACCCTTAAACCTGACTACACTATACCTGTTCATACAGGTATTAACCCTGAACCCTGACTACACTATACCTGTTCATACAGGTGTTAACCCTTAAACCTGACTACACTATACCTGTTCATACAGGTGTTAACCCCTAAACCTGACTACACTATACCTGTTCATACAGGTGTTAACCCTTAAACCTGACTACACTATACCTGTTCATACAGGTGTTAACCCTGAACCCTGACTACACTATACCTGTTCATACAGGTATTAACCCTTAAACCTGACTACACTATACCTGTTCATACAGGTGTTAACCCTTAAACCTGACTACACTATACCTGTTCATACAGGTGTTAACCCTTAAACCTGACTACACTATACCTGTTCATACAGGTGTTAACCCTTAAACCTGACTACACTATACCTGTTCATACAGGTATTAACCCTGAACCCTGACTACACTATACCTGTTCATACAGGTGTTAACCCTGAACCCTGACTACACTATACCTGTTCATACAGGTATTAACCCTGAACCCTGACTACACTATACCTGTTCATACAGGTGTTAACCCCTAAACCTGACTACACAATACCTGTTCATACAGGTGTTAACCCTGAACCCTGACTACACTATACCTGTCCATACAGGTGTTAACCCTTACCCCTGACTACACTATACCTGTTCATACAGGTATTAACCCTGAACCCTGACTACACTATACCTGTTCATACAGGTGTTAACCCTGAACCCTGACTACACTATACCTGTTCATACAGGTGTTAACCCTTAAACCTGACTACACTATATCTGTTCATACAGGTGTTAACCCTTACCCCTGACTACACTATACCTGTTCATACAGGTATTAACCCTGAACCCTGACTACACTATACCTGTTCATACAGGTGTTAACCCTGAACCCTGACTACACTATACCTGTTCATACAGGTGTTAACCCTGAACCCTGACTACACTATACCTGTTCATACAGGTGTTAACCCTTAAACCTGACTACACTATACCTGTTCATACAGGTGTTAACCCTGAACCCTGACTACACTATACCTGTTCATACAGGTGTTAACCCTGAACCCTTACTACACTATACCTGTTTATACAGGTATTAACCCTGAACCCTGACTACACTATACCTGTTCATACAGGTGTTAACCTTTAACCCTGACTACACTATACCTGTTTATACAGGTGTTAACCCTGAACCCTGACTACACTATACCTGTTCATACAGGTGTTAACCCTGAACCCTTACTACACTATACCTGTTCATACAGGTATTAACCCTGAACCCTGACTACACTATACCTGTTCATACAGGTATTAACCCTTAACCCTGACTACACTATACCTGTTCATACAGGTGTTAACCCTGAACCCTGACTACACTATACCTGTTCATACAGGTATTAACCCTTAAACCTGACTACACTATACCTGTTCATACAGGTGTTAACCCTTAAACCTGACTACACTATACCTGTTCATACAGGTGTTAACCCCTAAACCTGACTACACTATACCTGTTCATACAGGTGTTAACCCTTAAACCTGACTACACTATACCTGTTCATACAGGTGTTAACCCCTAAACCTGACTACACTATACCTGTTCATACAGGTGTTAACCACTAAACCTGACTACACTATACCTGTTCATACAGGTGTTAACCCTTAAACCTGACTACACTATACCTGTTCATACAGGTATTAACCCTGAACCCTGACTACACTATACCTGTTCATACAGGTGTTAACCCTTAAACCTGACTACACTATACCTGTTCATACAGGTGTTAACCCCTAAACCTGACTACACTATACCTGTTCATACAGGTGTTAACCCTTAAACCTGACTACACTATACCTGTTCATACAGGTGTTAACCCTGAACCCTGACTACACTATACCTGTTCATACAGGTATTAACCCTTAAACCTGACTACACTATACCTGTTCATACAGGTGTTAACCCTTAAACCTGACTACACTATACCTGTTCATACAGGTGTTAACCCTTAAACCTGACTACACTATACCTGTTCATACAGGTGTTAACCCTTAAACCTGACTACACTATACCTGTTCATACAGGTATTAACCCTGAACCCTGACTACACTATACCTGTTCATACAGGTGTTAACCCTGAACCCTGACTACACTATACCTGTTCATACAGGTATTAACCCTGAACCCTGACTACACTATACCTGTTCATACAGGTGTTAACCCCTAAACCTGACTACACAATACCTGTTCATACAGGTGTTAACCCTGAACCCTGACTACACTATACCTGTTCATACAGGTGTTAACCCTTACCCCTGACTACACTATACCTGTTCATACAGGTATTAACCCTGAACCCTGACTACACTATACCTGTTCATACAGGTGTTAACCCTGAACCCTGACTACACTATACCTGTTCATACAGGTGTTAACCCTTAAACCTGACTACACTATATCTGTTCATACAGGTGTTAACCCTTACCCCTGACTACACTATACCTGTTCATACAGGTATTAACCCTGAACCCTGACTACACTATACCTGTTCATACAGGTGTTAACCCTGAACCCTGACTACACTATACCTGTTCATACAGGTGTTAACCCTGAACCCTGACTACACTATACCTGTTCATACAGGTGTTAACCCTGAACCCTTACTACACTATACCTGTTTATACAGGTATTAACCCTGAACCCTGACTACACTATACCTGTTCATACAGGTGTTAACCTTTAACCCTGACTACACTATACCTGTTTATACAGGTGTTAACCCTGAACCCTGACTACACTATACCTGTTCATACAGGTGTTAACCCTGAACCCTTACTACACTATACCTGTTCATACAGGTATTAACCCTGAACCCTGACTACACTATACCTGTTCATACAGGTGTTAACCCTGAACCCTGACTACACTATACCTGTTCATACAGGTATTAACCCTTAAACCTGACTACACTATACCTGTTCATACAGGTGTTAACCCTGAACCCTTACTACACTATACCTGTTCATACAGGTATTAACCCTGAACCCTGACTACACTATACCTGTTCATACAGGTGTTAACCCTGAACCCTGACTACACTATACCTGTTCATACAGGTATTAACCCTTAAACCTGACTACACTATACCTGTTCATACAGGTGTTAACCCTTAAACCTGACTACACTATACCTGTTCATACAGGTGTTAACCCTTAAACCTGACTACACTATACCTGTTCATACAGGTGTTAACCCTTAAACCTGACTACACTATACCTGTTCATACAGGTATTAACCCTGAACCCTGACTACACTATACCTGTTCATACAGGTGTTAACCCTGAACCCTGACTACACTATACCTGTTCATACAGGTGTTAACCCTGAACCCTGACTACACTATACCTGTTCATACAGGTGTTAACCCTTAAACCTGACTACACTATATCTGTTCATACAGGTGTTAACCCTTACCCCTGACTACACTATACCTGTTCATACAGGTATTAACCCTGAACCCTGACTACACTATACCTGTTCATACAGGTGTTAACCCTTAAACCTGACTACACTATACCTGTTCATACAGGTGTTAACCCTGAACCCTGACTACACTATACCTGTTCATACAGGTGTTAACCCTTAAACCTGACTACACTATACCTGTTCATACAGGTGTTAACCCTGAACCCTGACTACACTATACCTGTTCATACAGGTGTTAACCCTGAACCCTTACTACACTATACCTGTTTATACAGGTATTAACCCTGAACCCTGACTACACTATACCTGTTCATACAGGTGTTAACCTTTAACCCTGACTACACTATACCTGTTTATACAGGTGTTAACCCTGAACCCTGACTACACTATACCTGTTCATACAGGTGTTAACCCTGAACCCTTACTACACTATACCTGTTCATACAGGTATTAACCCTGAACCCTGACTACACTATACCTGTTCATACAGGTGTTAACCCTGAACCCTGACTACACTATACCTGTTCATACAGGTATTAACCCTTAAACCTGACTACACTATACCTGTTCATACAGGTGTTAACCCTGAACCCTTACTACACTATACCTGTTCATACAGGTATTAACCCTTAACCCTGACTACACTATACCTGTTCATACAGGTGTTAACCCTGAACCCTGACTACACTATACCTGTTCATACAGGTGTTAACCCTTAAACCTGACTACACTATACCTGTTCATACAGGTGTTAACCCTTAAACCTGACTACACTATACCTGTTCATACAGGTGTTAACCCTTAAACCTGACTACACTATACCTGTTCATACAGGTGTTAACCCTTAAACCTGACTACACTATACCTGTTCATACAGGTATTAACCCTGAACCCTGACTACACTATACCTGTTCATACAGGTGTTAACCCTGAACCCTGACTACACTATACCTGTTCATACAGGTGTTAACCCTGAACCCTGACTACACTATACCTGTTCATACAGGTGTTAACCCCTAAACCTGACTACACTATACCTGTTCATACAGGTGTTAACCCTGAACCCTGACTACACTATACCTGTTCATACAGGTGTTAACCCTTACCCCTGACTACACTATACCTGTTCATACAGGTATTAACCCTGAACCCTGACTACACTATACCTGTTCATACAGGTGTTAACCCTGAACCCTGACTACACTATACCTGTTCATACAGGTGTTAACCCTTAAACCTGACAACACTATACCTGTTCATACAGGTGTTAACCCTTAAACCTGACTACACTATACCTGTTCATACAGGTATTAACCCTGAACCCTGACTACACTATACCTGTTCATACAGGTGTTAACCCTGAACCCTGACTACACTATACCTGTTCATACAGGTGTTAACCCTGAACCCTGACTACACTATACCTGTTCATACAGGTGTTAACCCTTAAACCTGACTACACTATACCTGTTCATACAGGTGTTAACCCTGAACCCTGACTACACTATACCTGTTCATACAGGTGTTAACCCTGAACCCTGACTACACTATACCTGTTCATACAGGTATTAACCCTGAACCCTGACTACACTATACCTGTTCATACAGGTGTTAACCCTGAACCCTGACTACACTATACCTGTTTATACAGGTGTTAACCCTGAACCCTGACTACACTATACCTGTTCATACAGGTGTTAACCCTGAACCCTGACTACACTATACCTGTTCATACAGGTATTAACCCTGAACCCTGACTACACTATACCTGTTTATACAGGTGTTAACCCTGAACCCTGACTACACTATACCTGTTCATACAGGTATTAACCCTGAACCCTGACTACACTATACCTGTTTATACAGGTGTTAACCCTTAAACCTGACTACACTATACCTGTTCATACAGGTGTTAACCCTTAAACCTGACTACACTATACCTGTTCATACAGGTGTTAACCCTGAACCCTGACTACACTATACCTGTTCATACAGGTGTTAACCCTTAAACCTGACTACACTATACCTGTTCATACAGGTGTTAACCCTGAACCCTGACTACACTATACCTGTTCATACAGGTGTTAATGATCACTGTGTGGCTCAGTTAAAGCTATGAATATAAATGGTAAACAGGCTTTATGATGTGCTGAACTCTAAGGTGACTTCTGCTTTAATGTTATATTTAGTCCTGATATTTTGAGTGTTTATTCAAAGAGTGAATCTGTGATCACGTGATCAGATTTTAAATAAAGTTTTCTCAGTTTCACTTCTCTCTCTCTCTCTCTCTCTCTCTCCCTCCCCTTCACTGACTCTGTGGCTCGCCCATCAGTAATTGATTATTTTGACGTGCTCTCTGCGTGTTCAGACAGCTACAGGTGACAGCTAGAGGTACAGGTGTGTCACAGAGAAACACTGCCAAGATCTCCTAAAAGGCTTGATCCAAACAGCATGTTTATTAAAGTTAACCTCACTGTAAACCTAAAGACTGGGAGTTATCCTGCTCATCTTTCAAACCAGTGAATCAGAGGATCGATAAAACCTATTGCTTTCTGATTTAGAGATATCAGGTATGAATTAGAGTGACAGTGGAGTGTTAATGGAGTATTAACAGAGTGATATTTGAGTTTTTGTGCAACAAAAGTGAACTGATACTGGAGTGTATGTGGAGTGTTACTGGAGTGAGAGTGGAGTTTTACTGGAGCGTTGGTGGATTGATACTGGATGGTTGCTGGAGTGATAGTGGTATGATATACTGGAGTGTTACTATTGTGATTGTGGAGTGTTATAGGAGTGATTTGAGCATTTTACCGGTGAGGTAGTGGAGTGATACTTGATAGGCATTGGAGTGATAGTGGTATGATATACTGTAGTGTTTCTGGAGTGTGCCAGGAGTGATACTTGGTGTTACTGGAGTGATAGTGTAATCATACTGGAGTGTCACTGGAGTGATATAGGAGTAATGCTGGAGTGTTAAGTCTGATTTATGCTTCTGGGTTGCGTTGATGGTGTAGGTACGCCTTCGCCGCGACGCTGTCATTGACCATTCGAAGTTTTGCATCCAGGGATCGTGTCACCCTGCAATTCACGGCCATGCCGCTAGGGGGGTGTGGCTGTGTGTGGTTTCAGAGGGGTCACATCCGAATCCTTGTTTATTTTCTGGTCATGTCGACCGAGGTGGAGCAGGTGTGTTTGGAGTTTGAACTCCTCGATATCGACAAACAAATTCTTTTGTTGTAAATGTTGAAACGCAGGTGACAGGGAAGACGTTTGCAGAGGTGGTCTGTATGACCACTAAATGAGTCAAAGCTGAGAACAGGTGAATTTAGCACACTGGTTCGCCCACTGAGGGACTGGGATAAAGAAATGAAGTTTTGAGCGGACCAATCACAGCCCTTGCGGTCCACTTTACCGCAACGCGTAGTTAGGATTTTTTGGAGGCGTGCATCAGGCTATGCTGCAGGGGTCCACGTAGATGCAGAGAGCTTGAGTGTAACTGGAGTGTAACTGGAGTGTCACTGAAGTGATATAGGAGTGATGCTGGTGTTTTTACTGGTGTGCTACTAGAGTGATAGTGGAGTTTTACTGACGTTATAGTGGAGCAATACTAGAGGGTTACTGGAGTGATAATGGAATCATACTGGAGTGTCACTAGAGTGATATAGGAGTGATGCTGGAGTTTTTACTGGTGTGCTACTGGAGTGATAGTGGAGTTTTACTGGAGTTGTAGTGGAGCAATTCTGGAGTGTTACTGGAGTGATAATGGAATCATGCTGGAGTGTCACTGGAATTACATAGGAGTGATACTGGAGTGTTACTGGAGTGATAGTTGAGTGATACTGGAATGTTTTGGGTGTAATTGGAATATTCGATGAGTTTTACTGGTGGTTTGATACTGGGGTAATACTGGAATGATCCTGGAGTTTTACTGTTGTGTTACTGGAGTGATAGTGGAGTTTTACCGGAGTTGTTGTGGAGCAATACTGGAGTGTTACTTGAGTGATAGCTGAGTGATACTGGAATGTTTTTGGGTGTAACTGGAATATATGACAAGTTTTACTGGTGGTTTGATACTGGGGTATTACTGGAGTGATCCTGGATTGTTACTGGTGTGTTACTGGAGTGATAGATAAGTTTTACTGGAGTGTTACTGGAGTGTTTTTGGGTGTTACTGGAATGTTTTTGGGTGTTATTGGAATATTAGATGAGTTTCACTGGTAGTTTGATAGTGGGGTATTACTGGAATGACCCTTGAGTGTTACAGGTGTGTTACAGGAGTGATAATGGTATCATGCTGAAGTGTCACTGGAGTGATACAGGAGTGATGCTGGTGTTTTTACAGGTGTGTTACTGGAGTAATAGATGAGCGTTACTGGAGTGTTACTGGTGTGACAGGAATGACAGATGAGTTTTCCTGGTTGTTTGATAGTGGTGTATTACTGGAGTGATCCTGGAGTGTTACTGGCGTGTAACAGTAGTGATAGATGAGTTTTACTGGTTGTTTGATACTGGGGTATTTCTGGAGTGATCCTGGAGTGTTACTGGTGTGTTAGAGGAGTGATAGATGAGTGTAGCTGGAGTGTTACAGGAGTGATAGATGAGTTTTACTGGTAGTTTGATAGTGGGATTTTAGTGGAGTGATCCTTGAGTGTTACTGGTGTGTTACAGGAGTGATAGATGAGTGTAGCTGGAGTGTTGCAGGAGTGATAGATGAGTTTTACTGGTAGTTTGATAGTGGGATTTTACTGGAATGATCCTGGAGTGTTACTGGTGTGTTACAGGAGTGATAGATGAGTTTTACTGGTTGTTTGATAGTGGGGTATTACTGGAGTGATCCTGGAGTGTTACTGGTGTGATAGATGAGTTTTACTGGTAGTTTGATGGTGCTGTAGTACTGGAGTGATCCTGGAGTGTTACTGGTGTGTTAGAGGAGTGATAGATGACTTTTACTGGTGGTCTGATACTGGGGTATAACTGGATTGATCCTGGACTGTTACTTGTTTGTTAATGGAGTGATAGATGAGTTTTACTGGTGGTTTGATAATGGGGTATTACTGGAGTGATTCTGGAGTGTTACTGGTGTGTAACAGCAGTGATAGGTGACTTTTATTGGTGGTTTAATAGTGGGGTATTACTGGAGTGATCCTGGAGTGTTACAGGAGTGTTACAGGAGTGATAGTGGCGTTTAACTGGAGTGATCCTTGATTTTTACTGGAATGTTTTTGGGTGATATTGGAATATTAGACAATTTTACTGGTGGTTTGACAATGGGGTATTACTGGAGTGATTCTGGAGTGTTACTGGTGTGTTACAGTAGTGATAGATGAGTTTTACTGGTGGTTTGATACTGGGGTATTACTGGAGTGAGCATTGAGTGTTACTGGTGTGTTACAGTAGTCATAGATGAGTTTTATTGGTGGTTTGATACTGGGGTATTACTGGAGTGATTCTGGAGTGTTACTGGTGTGTTACAGTAGTGATAGATGAGTTTTATTGGTGGTTTGATACTGGGGTATTACTGGAGTGATTCTGGAGTGTTACTGGTGTGTTACTGGAGTTATCCTGGAGTGACCTGTCTTTAAAGTGTGGTTAGCGGTCTTCTGTCCTCATCATGATTCTCCGATCTCCCCTGGTGAGTTTGGAGTGAGACAGAATACACATTCACAGCTGACTGACCCTGTTAACACCTGTTCTCTCTACCTGCCTTTCACTCTCTCTCTCTCTCTCTCTCTCTCTCTCTCTCTCTCTCTAAATCAATCCTAGTGTTCTTGATGTAAATACAGGATGTTGTTGCTGAAGAATACCAGGACCGTTTCTACCACTGTACAGACGGTTTAACAATAATTACACTGTTGATATTCTGTTGACATGATAAATGTGTTCAGTGTTGGTCTAATTCAGTCCAGGTAATTGTGTCAGTGATATGAATAATCTGATCCATGTGTTAATTTTCCGTCCCTCTGTCTCAGCCTGTGAAGCCCCTCTGTGAGCGATGGCCTCACCAGTCTCCGTCTACAACTCCAACGCCTTAGACACGCACATCTCCACTGTAAGTTCACCGCTCTGTTCAACGCTCTCATAGATTAGAAGGGATGTCCCATCATGCTGTAATGATGATCACATGGTATCAATCATCAATGAGTCAGATCACATATTAATCTAGCATCAAACATGTCCAGAATCAGAGATGTGACCTGAAATCATAAGAGATGCTCGCTAATATTGGCATGGTTTCTCTAGCCACAATATGAATCCTCCTGCTGATACGGATGACTGATATCAGCTGCTCTGTCAGCTGTTTTATCAGGCTGTGATATCCCAGCTCTCAGTGGCCTGTACTTAGACTGGAGATCTCTGACATTACAACCACTACAGAGAATAACATGTTAAAGAGCAGCACAGCCTCTGTCCATCCTCCAGGTCACCGTTTGTCTGTTTAACTCCTTTAAAGGGAGAAAACGGCATGTTGATGCTGTTTTCATCTGACTGGACATGGACCTCAGCAGCTCAGAGGATCCTGGAATAAAACCATGATCCAGAGCTCCCAGTTTAACAGCAGACTTGGTGTCTAATCTGCAAAGTCTGTGAATAAATGTAAATTTAAGGCAGCATGTCTGTGTTCCAGACGTCCAGAGAGTCTCTGAAGATGGAGCTGCTGTCAGATGTTTCTCTGCTTCCTGGAGAGGAGAGGATCATGGGTAACAAACACCAGACCAGTCATCATTCATCACTTATTCATTAGATTCTATTTACTAGATAGGGATGGGCTTGTGGTCATTTAGATAATTACAGTTAAAAACCCAGACCAACACAGCTGTGATTATAATACCAGTAGATGATAATAACACTGATGGTTATTACAGTCTGAATATAAACATCACAGATGTGATTATAATACCAGTAGATGATAATAACACTGATGGTTATTACAGTCTGAATCTAAACATCACAGATGTGATTATAATACCAGTAGATGATAATAACACTGATGGTTATTACAGTCTGAATATAAACATCACAGCTGTGATTATAATACCAGTAGATGATAATAACACTGATGGTTATTACAGTCTGAATCTAAACATCACAGATGTGATTATAATACCAGTAGATGATAATAACACTGATGGTTATTACAGTCTGAATCTAAACATCACAGATGTGATTATAATACCAGTAGATGATAATAACACTGATGGTTATTACAGTCTGAATCTAGACATCACAGATGTGATTATAATACCAGTAGATGATAATAACACTGATGGTTATTACAGTCTGAATCTAAACATCACAGATGTGATTATAATACCAGTAGATGATAATAACACTGATGGTTATTACAGTCTGAATCTAGACATCACAGATGTGATTATAATACCAGTAGATGATAATAACACTGATGGTTATTACAGTCTGAATCTAAACATCACAGATGTGATTATAATACCAGTAGATGATAATAACACTGATGGTTATTACAGTCTGAATCTAAACATCACAGCTGTGATTATAATACCAGTAGATGATAATAACACTGATGGTTATTACAGTCTGACTCTAAACATCACAGCTGTGATTATAATACCAGTAGATGATAATAACACTGATGGTTATTACAGTCTGAATCTAGACATCACAGATGTGATTATTTAGATATGTTTATAATTATATTTCTAGCTTTACCCATATATGAATTTGCGTGTTTCTAGCTGTTTGTTGAAATAATGTTTGTTTTCTGTGTTTCAGATAAAGATGTCATGTACATGTGTCCTTATAACGGAGCAGTGAAAGGAAAAGTGCTGATCACCAACTACAGACTCTACTTCAAGAGCTCAGATACTGTGAGTCTGTCTCAGAGTTAATCACTTTCACTGTTTTTAATGAAATTATTGATAGTGTGTAGGGTTAGGTAAGAGCTAGACACTGAGTTTATAAATGAAGTTTTAGATTAAAAAAAGTCAAACTAGTTTGAATGAACACCATGAGTTAAAAAATAAGACTGTTTTAAATAACATAACCAAGCAGTTAAAAAAAATACTTAAAACTATTATAAATGAGCTCAGAAACTGTGAGTGAATAAAGCAATAAACTGTTAGAATTCAGATAAATAAACACGACCTCGGACACGGTGAGTCTCAGTAAGGGGAAAATTCAATTAAAGTGTTCTAATTCTGTTCTGTTCTCATGATTCAGCTGATATAAACAGAATAATTCTAACAGTTTTAATACGATAATTATGGTGTTATGATTATAAGTGATTAAAATTTTAGAATTAAAATAATAAAACTGTTGTAATAATACAGTTAAACTGTTGTGATTAAAATAATGAAAATGTTATAATAATATGGTTAAATTGTTGTTATTTAAATAATTAAACTGTGATAATAATAATGTAGTTTAACTGTTATTTTTAAGTATTTTAAGGTCAATAATATACATGATTGAGATGTGGTAAATAAAATAGTCACTCTGTTGTGGGCAGTAAAATAATGTTTTTGGTCCTTAGTGGTTAAAAAAGGGAAAACACAAAACCAAACCACCGATAATTCTTCCAAACATCTGTCTAATTTCTGCACTTTTCTGCCCTCTACAGGACGTAACCATCATGTATGACGTCCCTCTTGGCGCCATCAGTCGAGTGGAGAAGATGGGCGGGGCTTCTAGCAGAGGAGAGAACTCCTACGGTCTGGACATCACCTGTAAGGTGGGTGTTCAGGAGTGGTCACCTGTCTATGGATGGTTCTGGAGTATGGAGCTATTATTGTTCCAAAAGTATTTGCAAATGCATACAAAGCTCTGTGCATAAATCCACAAATGCATGTTCAGATCCACAAATGTGTGTACAGATCTGCAAATGCCTGCACAAATCCAACATTGGTCGGTGCCTTTGCCCTCTGTGTAAAACTGACAATCTTTCTCTTCCCCTGTTATTTATATAAATATAAATGTTACAGACCACTCCATCGATCTTATTGCTAACATCACCCGGCTCATACAGCATAATAATGAGGATTTCAGTTAAATACAACACAATGGACCAATGTCTTGTAGAGGAGGCAATTCAACCACCACTGTGATACGATTTTGGAGATGAGGAAGTCATTATTTTATTCACTCTTTCAATTAAAATATGAATAATAACAATAGCAGTATAATACGATAATATTTCTCCTTTCACACTGACGTTATACAGAGCCGTTACTAAGTCTTAACTGTTGCCTCCTGTGATGCCTTTGTGATGAGAAAGGCAGCCTTGCCTGTGAGCCTGTGCTGAGGGCAACAGACCCAGCCTTTACGCTTACAGATCTAAGTACATGCTTACAGATCTGAGTACAGATCATGCGCGGTACAAGTGTTGCGAAAGTCCCGCGTGTATGACAGCCAATTGAGAGGCAGATTCTGAACCAAAATGAACTAAGTCCACAATTACAAGTTGGTCTGCATATTTGCAGATTAGTGCACACGTTTGTGGATGTTTGTACAAATTTGCAAAACTTTGCACACATTTGCAGATCTTTACACGGATTTGCAGATCTGTGCACACATTTCTGGATTTGTGCACAGATCTTTGTACGCATTTGCAAATACTTTAGCAACAAAAATAGCTCCATACTGGAGTCCCTCAGGGCTCCATGTTGGTCCTCTATTGTTTGTATTTGTTACTTTTACCAACACGCTGTTGCATTTTAGACAGAACTCTCTCTAACAATCTGTCCATTTGAAGGTTTGACGCTTTACAAAGCTATTGATCATTAAAATGTCAGAGATGGATTTACTTTCAAACATATGATACTGAAGGAGAGTCAAACGCACCGACGACCTCAGTCTTTGTATAAAGGGCAAAGGTCAGTATAAAGGGTCCTAGAGGGGTCCTACAGTATACTTCAGTCCTCTGTATTCTTAAAGGTCATCAGCTGGCTGCTATGTAATCATCTATGATCATCTACCAGAACCTGAGTCCTCTTTGTGGAGGTGGACTCTGAGTCATGGAGTTGGGCTCTAAATCAGACCCGTGTGTGGGAACATTATTGATTCTGATCCTTTAGAGGAGGTTTATTATTAGAGAGGAGCTGAATCTGCAGAAAACCACCTCAGTCCCTCTCTGCTGTAAGATCTGAGAATTAGTGAATGTTATTGACTTTAACTGGGAGATTTCTCATTGATCAGCACAGTGTCAGTGAAAGGCTGAGCTACATTTGTGCATTAATGCTACATTATTACTTTATTCTCTTGTATTTTAGGGGCATCTCTCAGTGGTGTATTTGTGTGCACTGATTGCGTATTTATATCATTTCTGTTTTTAGGACATGAGGAACTTGCGTTTTGCATTGAAGCAGGAGGGTCACAGCAGGAGAGACATCTTTGATTTCCTCTTCAGACATGCGTTCCCTCTGTCACACGGGCTGGTAAGAACACTAACACTGGTTCAAACAAACTATAACTGGTTTATTACTGGTTTAAACTCACTCAAACTGGTTTATAACTGATTTAAACTAACTCTAACAAGTTTGTAACTGTTTAAACTAACTCTCACTGGTTTATAACTGGTTTAAACTCACTCTAACTGGTTTATAACTGGTTTAAACTCACTCTTAACTGGTTAATGACGGGTTTAAAATAACTAACTACTTCATAACTGGTTCAAACTAACTAACTAGTTTTTAACTGGTTTTAAGTAACTCTGACTGGTTTAGAACTGGTTTAAACTAAGTCTCACTGGTTTATAACTGGTTTAAACTCACTCTTACTGGTTTAGAACTGGTTTTTACTAGGTCTAGCTGGTTTAGAACTGGTTTATATTTACCCTTACTGTTTTAGAACTAGTTGATCTTTACTCTAACTGGTTTATATCTGGTTAATATTAACTCTAACTGGTTTAGAATAGTTAATATTTACTCTTACTGGTTCTACCGGCAGCTTCCTGTAGACGTTCATTGTCAACAGTCTATAAATGAGGTACAGCAACAGAGCGGCAGCTTCCTGTAGACGTTCATTATCAACAGTCTATGAATGAGGTACAGCAACAGAGCGGCAGCTTCCTGTAGACGTTCATTATCAACAGTCTATGAATGAGGTACAGCAACAGAGCGGCAGCTTCCTGTAGACGTTCATTATCAACAGTCTATGAATGAGGTACAGCAACAGAGCGGCGCTTCCTGTAGACGTTCATTATCAACAGTCAATGAATGAGGTACAGCAACAGAGCGGCGCTTCCTGTAGACGTTCATTATCAACAGTCTATGAATGAGGTACAGCAGCAGAGCGGCGCTTCCTGTAGACGTTCATTATCAACAGTCAATGAATGAGGTACAGCAACAGAGCGGCAGCTTCCTGTAGATGTTCATTATGGACAGTCTATGGATGAGGTACAGCAACAGAACGGCAGCTTCCTGTAGATGTTCATTATGGACAGTCTATGGATGAGGTACAGCAACAGAACGGCAGCTTCCTGTAGACGTTCATTATCAACAGTCTATGAATGAGGTACAGCAACAGAACGGCAGCTTACTGTAGACGTTCATTATCAACAGTCTATGAATGAGGTACAGCAACAGAGCGGCAGCTTCCTGTAGACGTTCATTATCAACAGTCTATGAATGAGGTACAGCAGCAGAGCGGCAGCTTCCTGTAGATGTTCATTATCAACAGTCTATGAATGAGGTACAGCAACAGAGCGGCAGCTTCCTGTAGACGTTCATTGTCAACAGTCTATGAATGAGGTACAGCAACAGAGCGGCAGCTTCCTGTAGACGTTCATTATCAACAGTCTATGAATGAGGTACAGCAACAGAGCGGCAGCTTCCTGTAGACGTTCATTGTCAACAGTCTATGAATGAGGTACAGCAACAGAGCGGCAGCTTCCTGTAGACGTTCATTGTCAACAGTCTATGAATGAGGTACAGCAGCAGAGCGGCAGCTTCCTGTAGACGTTCATTGTCAACAGTCTATGAATGAGGTACAGCAACAGAACGGCAGCTTCCTGTAGACGTTCATTATCAACAGTCTATGAATGAGGTACAGCAGCAGAGCGGCAGCTTCCTGTAGACGTTCATTATCAACAGTCTATGAATGAGGTACAGCAACAGAACGGCAGCTTCCTGTAGACGTTCATTATCAACAGTCTATGAATGAGGTACAGCAACAAAGCGGCAGCTTCCTGTAGACGTTCATTATCAACAGTCTATGAATGAGGTACAGCAACAGAAAGGTGATTGAGATCTTAACGGCACATATTTCTGGGGCTTCCATATAGTTTGATATTAAGTTGCGTTGTTATCGGTGAAAGCTCATGAAAGAAGACGACATTTTCTATTAATTCTTCTCCTTTAATCATGAATGAACTCATCAGTAAGATTGTCATGCATCTTATTAACTAACAATGGGCCTCCAGTTGGTGATCCGTGTTGTAGAGGATTCCTCTGTCTTTGAATACTGATGCACAGAAGGTTATTAAACATTTTCAGTTGTTTTATTTTTGCTCTAGTCAAATTAATTCATCCTCTTTTAGGCCGTATATGAGATTCCTCTGTTATGGATATATAAATATATGTATAGAGGGTATTTATAGCAGCGAAGCAGTTCTGTCCTCAGTCTCAGCTCTCAGGATTACTAACAGAGCTCACTCTTCACAGGAAGACAAAACACTGAGCTGTAGCCTCCTCTCACACGCCGCCAACCGCCCACGCCACAGCTCTACATCTGCCTAATAATATGAGTGAAGGAGGAGAACCATCCAAGAACACTTAAATATTTCTGTTAGACGACTGTCAGTGCCTTTGTAATCATTCTGATTTAATAATATTAGCGCATCATCATCAAATTAATGATTTATATTTAATACTTACCCAGGAACACAGGAATATTTCTTTATTCGTCTGTATTTATGAGACAGCAGACTGGTTGAGGTCTGCTTCTAATAAATAAATAATAAAAAGTAAAAATCTTGAGTTTAAGTCATAATATTGAGATGCAAAATGAAAATATGAAATGGAAACATTAATTTTATTTCACTCATTCCTGACTTGTTATCTACTTATATCTAGTCTTTTTCAGATTTTTATGATTTAACAAGGATATTTTCAGTCTTGAAGGTTAAATTAACATTTTATACTGGAGGAAATCTGCAGACCTCAGACCTGCAGGCCACTTTTAATTAAAATATGATATGATCTTGTGGGCTGGGTAAAACTGTACCACAGGCCAGATTTGGCCTCTAGGCCTTGAATTTGACACCCCTGGCTTAGAGTTTGGAGGTCAAAGGTCAAGGTCAGGGTCAGTGTTTATGAAACATTTCTACTGATCACCTGACCACAGAAAACAGTGTTTAAAGACTTAAGCTGACTGTTAGTACTCCTGCTGTCTGTTTTGATGAGTTAAGTCTGTAATAGTTAGTCCGGGGATCAGAGGGATATGCAGAGTTTCAGTTTGATGCCAGCTGTGGAGTCATAGAATGCTTTAAAGCTCTCAGACCTTCGTTATTATTAATCTAACGTGTCTCTGTCCTCTGTCCAGCCTCTGTTTGCCTATGTGACTCAGGAGAAGTATGAGGAGAACGGCTGGAACGTCTACAAACCCATCGAGGAGTTCAGACGGCAGGTCAGCACCAACTTTCTTCATATGCTAACAGAAAGAATGATCTGATGATCTGTCTGAGTCAGTGATTATATCTGCGTCTTCATCCCTGTAGCTTAATGAGGCCTGATGTTAATAGAGTGTGTTTATGGTTTTTAGGGTTTACCCAACAATAAGTGGAGAATAACCTTCATCAATAAGAACTATGAGCTGTGTGACACCTACCCCACCGTTCTCGCCGTTCCCTTTAAGAGTAAAGAAGAAGATCTGAGGAGAGTTGCCACCTTCAGGTCACGGGGACGAATACCGGTAAGAATAACAGCGTCACATATCAAACTACACCGTAACATATCAGACTACACCATCACATATCAGACTTCAACGTAAAATATCAAACTACACAATCACATTTCGAATTACACCGTCACATATCAAACTACACTGTCACATATTGAAGTACACCATTACATATCGAACTACGCAGTCACATATCAATCTAGATGTCATATTTCAAACTACACCATCACATATCAAACTACACCGTTACATATCAAACTACACCATAACATATCAGACTACACCGTCACATATCAGACTTCAACGTAAAATATCAAACTACACAATCACATTTCAAATTACACCGGGATATTTTAAACTACACTGTCACATATCAGACTACACATCACAAATCACACTACACAGTCACATATCAAACTAGATGTCACATATCGAACTACACCATTACATATCGAACTATGTAGTCACATATCAAACTAGATGTCACATATCGAACTACACCATTACATATCGAACTATGTAGTCACATATCAAACTAGATGTCACATATCGAACTACACCATTACATATCAAATTACACCGTCACATATCAAACGACACCGTAACATATCAGACGACACTGTTACATATCAAACTAAAATGTAACATATCAGACTACACCGTCACATATAAAAATACACTGTTACATATCAAACTACACTGTTATATATCAGACTACAATGTAACATATCAGACTACACCGTCACATATCAGACTTCTACGTAAAATATCAAACTACACAATCACATTTCGAATTACACCGTCACATATCAAACTACACTGTCACATATTGAACTACACCATTAAATATCGAACTACGCAGTCACATATCAATCTAGATGTCGCATTTCAAACTAGACCATCACATATCAAATTACACAGTCACATATCAGACTTACACCCTCATATATCGAACTACGCAGTCACATATCAAACTAGATTCCATATTTCAAACTACACCATCACATATCAAACTACAACGTTACATATCAAACTACACCATAACATATCAAACTACACCATAACATATCAGACGTCAACGTAAAATATCAAACTACACAATCACATTTCAAATTACACCTGCATATTTTAAACTACACTGTCACATATCAGACTACACATCACAAATCACACTACGCAGTCACATATCAAACTAGATGTCACATATCTAACTACACCATTACATATTGAACTATGTAGTCACATATCAAACTAGATGTCACATATCTAACTACACCATTACATATCAAATTACACAGTCACATATCAAACGACACCGTAACATATCAGACTACACCGTCACATATCAGACTACACTGTTACATATCAAACTACAATTTAACATATCAGATTACACCGTCACAAATCAAACTACACTGTTACATATCAAACTATACTGTTACATATCAAACTACAATGTAACATATCAGACTACACCGTCACATATCAAACTACACTGTCACATATTAAACTACAGGGGCACATATCAAACTACACCGTAACATATCAGACTAAACGTCACATATCAAACTAGACTGTCTCATTTCAAACTACACCGTCACATTTCAGTTGACACCATAACATATCAAACTAGATGTCACATATCAAACTAGATGTCACATATCAAACTAGACCGTCACATATCAAACTACACAGTCACATATCAAAATACACCGTAACATATTAGACTACACGTAACATATCAAACTACATGTCACATTTCAAATGACAGTATCACATATCACACTACACCGTCACATTTCAAATACACCGTCACATTTTAAATTACACCGTCACATATCAAACTACACTGTCACATTTCAAATTACATTGTCACATATTAAACTAGATGTCACATTTCAAATTACACCGTCACATATTAAACTAGATGTCACATTTCAAATTACACTGTCACATATTAAAGTAGATGTCACATTTCAAATTACACTGTCACATATTAAACTAGATGTCACATTTCAAATTACACTTTCACATATCAAACTACACCGTCACATATCGAAATACACGTCACATATCAAACTACAGATTCACATATCAGACTACACAGTCACATATCAAACTACACGTTACATATCAAACTACACAATCACATTTCAAATTACACCTGCATATTTTAAACTACACTGTCACATATCAGACTACACATCACAAATCACACTACGTAGTCACATATCAAACTAGATATCGAACTACACCATTACATATTGAGCTATGTAGTCACATATCAAACTAGATGTCACATAATGAGGTACAGCAACATATCAGACTACACTGTAGACGCTCAACTACACTGTTACATATCAAACTACAACGTAACATATCAGATTACACCGGCACATATCAAACTACACTGTTACATATCAAACTATACTGTTACATATCAAACTACACTGTAACATATCAGACTACACCGTCACACATCAAACTAGACCGTAACATATTAAACTACACCATCACATATCAAACAACACGGTCACATATCAAACTACACCGTCACATATCAAACTACACAGTCACATATCAAAATACAATGTCACATATCAAAGTACACCATAACATATCAAACTACACCATTACATATTGAACTATGTAGTCACATATCAAACTAGATGTCACATATCTAACTACACCATTACATATCAAATTACACAGTCACATATCAAACGACACCGTAACATATCAGACTACACCGTCACATATCAGACTACACTGTTACATATCAAACTACAATTTAACATATCAGATTACACCGTCACAAATCAAACTACACTGTTACATATCAAACTATACTGTTACATATCAAACTACAATGTAACATATCAGACTACACCGTCACATATCAAACTACACTGTCACATTTCAAATTACATTGTCACATATAAAACTACACGTAACATATCAGACTAAACGTCACATATCAAACTAGACTGTCTCATTTCAAACTACACCGTCACATTTCAGTTGACACCATAACATATCAAACTAGATGTCACATATCAAACTAGATGTCACATATCAAACTAGACCGTCACATATCAAACTACACAGTCACATATCAAAATACACCGTAACATATTAGACTACACGTAACATATCAAACTACATGTCACATTTCAAATGACAGTATCACATATCACACTACACCGTCACATTTCAAATACACCGTCACATTTTAAATTACACCGTCACATATCAAACTACACTGTCACATTTCAAATTACATTGTCACATATTAAACTAGATGTCACATTTCAAATTACACCGTCACATATTAAACTAGATGTCACATTTCAAATTACACTGTCACATATTAAAGTAGATGTCACATTTCAAATTACACTGTCACATATTAAACTAGATGTCACATTTCAAATTACACTTTCACATATCAAACTACACCGTCACATATCGAAATACACGTCACATATCAAACTACAGATTCACATATCAGACTACACAGTCACATATCAAACTACACGTTACATATCAAACTACACAATCACATTTCAAATTACACCTGCATATTTTAAACTACACTGTCACATATCAGACTACACATCACAAATCACACTACGCAGTCACATATCAAACTAGATATCGAACTACACCATTACATATTGAGCTATGTAGTCACATATCAAACTAGATGTCACATATCAAACGACACCGTAACATATCAGACTACACCGTCACATATCGAACTACACTGTTACATATCAAACTACAACGTAACATATCAGATTACACCGTCACATATCAAACTACACTGTTACATATCAAACTATACTGTTACATATCAAACTACACTGTAACATATCAGACTACACCGTCACACATCAAACTAGACCGTAACATATTAAACTACACCATCACATATCAAACAACACGGTCACATATCAAACTACACCGTCACATATCAAACTACACAGTCACATATCAAAATACAATGTCACATATCAAAGTACACCATAACATATCAAACTACACCATTACATATTGAACTATGTAGTCACATATCAAACTAGATGTCACATATCTAACTACACCATTACATATCAAATTACACAGTCACATATCAAACGACACCGTAACATATCAGACTACACCGTCACATATCAGACTACACTGTTACATATCAAACTACAATTTAACATATCAGATTACACCGTCACAAATCAAACTACACTGTTACATATCAAACTATACTGTTACATATCAAACTACAATGTAACATATCAGACTACACCGTCACATATCAAACTACACTGTCACATATTAAACTACAGGGGCACATATCAAACTACACCGTAACATATCAGACTAAACGTCACATATCAAACTAGACTGTCTCATTTCAAACTACACCGTCACATTTCAGTTGACACCATAACATATCAAACTAGATGTCACATATCAAACTAGATGTCACATATCAAACTAGACCGTCACATATCAAACTACACAGTCACATATCAAAATACACCGTAACATATTAGACTACACGTAACATATCAAACTACATGTCACATTTCAAATGACAGTATCACATATCACACTACACCGTCACATTTCAAATACACCGTCACATTTTAAATTACACCGTCACATATCAAACTACACTGTCACATTTCAAATTACATTGTCACATATTAAACTAGATGTCACATTTCAAATTACACACACATATTAAACTAGATGTCACATTTCAAATTACACTGTCACATATTAAAGTAGATGTCACATTTCAAATTACACTGTCACATATTAAACTAGATGTCACATTTCAAATTACACTTTCACATATCAAACTACACCGTCACATATCAAATACACGTCACATATCAAACTACAGATTCACATATCAGACTACACAGTCACATATCAAACTACACGTTACATATCAAACTACACAATCACATTTCAAATTACACCTGCATATTTTAAACTACACTGTCACATATCAGACTACACATCACAAATCACACTACGCAGTCACATATCAAACTAGATATCGAACTACACCATTACATATTGAGCTATGTAGTCACATATCAAACTAGATGTCACATATCAAATTACACAGTCACATATCAGACTACACCCTCACATATCGAACTACGCAGTCACATATCAAACTAGATTCCATATTTCAAACTACACCATCACATATCAAACTACACTGTTACATATCAAACTATACTGTTACATATCAAACTACACTGTAACATGTCACACATCAAACTAGACCGTAACATATTAAACTACACAATCACATATCAAATTACACGGTCACATATTTTAAACTACACTGTCACATATCAGACTACACAGTCACATATCACACTACAATGTCACATATCAAAGTACACCATGTCACATATCTAACTACACCATTACATATTGAACTATGTAGTCACATATCAAACTAGATGTCACATATCTAACTACACCATTACATATCAAATTACACAGTCACATATCAAACGACACCGTAACATATCAGACTACACCGTCACATATCAGACTACACTGTTACATATCAAACTACAATTTAACATATCAGATTACACCGTCACAAATCAAACTACACTGTTACATATCAAACTATACTGTTACATATCAAACTACAATGTAACATATCAGACTACACCGTCACATATCAAACTACACTGTCACATATTAAACTACAGGGGCACATATCAAACTACACCGTAACATATCAGACTAAACGTCACATATCAAACTAGACTGTCTCATTTCAAACTACACCGTCACATTTCAGTTGACACCATAACATATCAAACTAGATGTCACATATCAAACTAGATGTCACATATCAAACTAGACCGTCACATATCAAACTACACAGTCACATATCAAAATACACCGTAACATATTAGACTACACGTAACATATCAAACTACATGTCACATTTCAAATGACAGTATCACATATCACACTACACCGTCACATTTCAAATACACCGTCACATTTTAAATTACACCGTCACATATCAAACTACACTGTCACATTTCAAATTACATTGTCACATATTAAACTAGATGTCACATTTCAAATTACACCGTCACATATTAAACTAGATGTCACATTTCAAATTACACTGTCACATATTAAAGTAGATGTCACATTTCAAATTACACTGTCACATATTAAACTAGATGTCACATTTCAAATTACACTTTCACATATCAAACTACACCGTCACATATCGAAATACACGTCACATATCAAACTACAGATTCACATATCAGACTACACAGTCACATATCAAACTACACGTTACATATCAAACTACACAATCACATTTCAAATTACACCTGCATATTTTAAACTACACTGTCACATATCAGACTACACATCACAAATCACACTACGCAGTCACATATCAAACTAGATATCGAACTACACCATTACATATTGAGCTATGTAGTCACATATCAAACTAGATGTCACATATCAAACGACACCGTAACATATCAGACTACACCGTCACATATCGAACTACACTGTTACATATCAAACTACAACGTAACATATCAGATTACACCGTCACATATCAAACTACACTGTTACATATCAAACTATACTGTTACATATCAAACTACACTGTAACATATCAGACTACACCGTCACACATCAAACTAGACCGTAACATATTAAACTACACCATCACATATCAAACAACACGGTCACATATCAAACTACACCGTCACATATCAAACTACACAGTCACATATCAAAATACAATGTCACATATCAAAGTACACCATAACATATCAAACTACACCATCACATTTCAAACTAGACCGCCACATATCAAACTACACCGTCACATATCAAACTACACCGTCACATATCAAACTAGACAGTCACATATCAAATTACACCATAACATATCAGACTACACCGTCTCATATCAAACTACACTGTTACATATCAAACTACCCTGTTACATATCAAACTACAATGTAACATATCAAACTACACTGTCACATATCAAACTACACTGTCACATATCAAACTACACGGTCACATCTCAAACTACACCGTAACATATCAGACTAAACGTCACATATCAAACTAGACTGTCTCATTTCAAACTACACCGTCACATTTCAGTTGACACCATAACATATCAAACTACACCGTCACATATCAAACTACACTGTCACATATCAAAATACATCGTAACATATCAGACTACACGTAACATATCAAACTAGATGTCACATTTCAAATGACAGTATCACATATCACACTACACCGTCACATTTCAAATACACCGTCACATTTTAAATTACACCGTCACATATCGGACTACACTGTCAAATTTCAAATTACACCGTCACATATTAAACTAGATGTCACATTTCAAATTATACTGTCACATTTCAAACTACACCATCACATATCGAAATACACGTCACGTATCAAACTACACATTCACATATCAGACTACACAGTCACATATCAAACTACACGTTACATATGAAACTAGATGTCACATTTCAAACTACACGGTCACTGTCAAACTAGACCGTCACATATCAACATACACCGTCACATATCAAACTACACGTTACATATTGAACTACACTGTCACATATAAAACTAAAGCGTCACATATCAAACTACACAGTCACATATCAAACTAGACCGTAACATATTAAACTACACCATCACATTTAAAACTACACTGTCACATATCAAACTACACTGTCACATATCAAACTACACTGTCACATATCAAACTACACCGTCACATATCAAACTACACAGTCACATATCAAAATACACAGTCACATATCAAACTACACTGTCACATATCAAACTACACGGTCACATCTCAAACTACACCGTAACATATCAGACTAAACGTCACATATCAAACTAGACTGTCTCATTTCAAACTACACCGTCAGATATCAAACTAGACCGTCACATATCAAACTACACTGTCACATATCAAAATACATCGTAACATATCAGACTACACATAACATATCAAACTAGATGTCACATTTCAAATGACAGTATCACATATCACACTACACCTTCACATTTCAAATACACCGTCACATTTTAAATTACACCGTC
The DNA here is from genome assembly GCF_018320785.1 of Cheilinus undulatus. NCBI lineage: Eukaryota > Metazoa > Chordata > Actinopteri > Labriformes > Labridae > Cheilinus > Cheilinus undulatus. Next base: position 65,485 of record NW_024571687.1, on the reverse strand, counting down.
ACATATCAAACTACACTGTCAAATTTCAAATTACACCGTCACATATTAAACTAGATGTCACATTTCAAATTACACTGTCACATTTCAAACTACACTATCACATATTGAAATACACGTCACATATCAAACTACACATTCACATATCAGACTACACAGTCACATATCAAACTACACGTTACATATGAAACTAGATGTCACATTTCAAACTACACGGTCACTGTCAAACTAGACCGTCACATATCAACATACACCGTCACATATCAAACTACACGTTACATATTGAACTACACTGTCACATATAAAACTAAAGCGTCACATATCAAACTACACAGTCACATATCAAACTAGACCGTAACATATTAAACTACACCATCACATTTAAAACTACACTAGCACATATCAAACTACACTGTCACATATCAAACTACACCGTCACATATCAAACTACACAGTCACATATCAAAATACACAGTCCCATATCAAAGTACACCATAACATATCAGACTACACCATCACATTTCAAACTAGACCGTCACATATCAAACTACACAGTCACATATCAAAATACACCATAACATATCAAACTACACCATCACATTTCAAACTAGACTGCCACATATCAAACTAGACCGTCACATATCAAACTAGACAGTCACATATCAAACTACACCGTAACATATCAGACTACACCGTCACATATCAAACTACACTGTTACATATCAAACTACACTGTTACATATTAAACTAAAATGTAACATATCAGACTACACCATCACATATCAAACTACACTGTCACATGTCAAACTACACGGTCACATCTCAAACTACACCGTAACATATCAGACTAAACGTCACATATCAAACTAGACTGTCTCATTTCAAACTACACCGTCACATTTCAGTTGACACCATATCATATCAAACTACACCGTCACATATCAAACTAGACCGTCACAAATCAAACTACACTGTCACATATCAAAATACACCGTAACATATCAGACTACATGTAACATATCAAACTAGATGTCACATTTCAAATGACAGTATCACATATCAAACTACACCGTCACATTTCAAAAACAGCGTCACATTTTAAATTACACCGTCATATATCAAACTACACTGTCACATTTCAAATTACACCGTCACATATTAAACTAGATGTCACATTTCAAATTACACTGCCACATATCAAACTACACCGTCACATATCGAAATACACGTCACACATCAAACTGCACATTCACATATGAGACTACACAGTCACATATCAAACTACACGTTACATATCAAACTAGATGTCACATTTCAAACTACACAGTCACTGTCAAACTAGACCGTCACATATCAAACTACACCGTCACATATCAGACTACACAGTCACATATCAAACTACACGTAACATATTGAACTACACTGTCACATATAACACTACACCATTACATATCTAAATACACTGTCACATATCAGACTATGTGTCACATATCAGACTAGACCGTAACATATTAATCTACACCATCACATATCAAACTACACGGTCACATATCAAACTACACTGTCACATATCAAACTACACCTTCACAAATCAAACTACACAGTCACATATCAAAATACACAGTCACATATCAAAGAACACCATAACATATCAAACTACACCATCACATTTCAAACTAGACCGCCACATATCAAACTACACCGTCACATATCAAACTACACCGTCACATATCAAACTACACAGTCACATATTGAAATACACAGTCACATAACAAAATACACCATAACATATCAAACTACACCATGACATTTCAAACTAGACTGCCACATATCAAACTAGACCGTCACATATCAAACTAGACAGTCACATATCAAACTACACCCTAACATATCAGACTACACCGTCACATATCCGACTGCACTGTTACATATCAAACTACACTGTAACATATCAGACTACACCGTCACATATCAGAATACACCGTTACATACCAAAACACAGCGTAACATATCAGACTACACCGTCACATATTCGACTGCACTGTTACATATCAAACTACAATGTAACATATCAGACTACACCGTCACATATCAGACTACACCGTTACATACCAAAATACACCGTAACATATCAGACTACACCGTCACATATCTGACTGCACTGTTACATATCAAACTACACTGTAACATATCAGACTACACCGTCACATATCAGAATACACCGTTACATACCAAAACACAGCGTAACATATCAGACTACACCGTCACATATTCGACTGCACTGTTACATATCAAACTACATTGTAACATATCAGACTACACTGTCACATATCAGACTACACCGTTACATACCAAAATACACCGAAACATATCAAACTACACAGTCACATATCAAACTAGATGTCACATATCAGACTACACATCACATATCAGACTACACTGTTACATATTAAACTACACTGTAATATATCAGACTACACTGTCACATATCAGATTACACCGTTACATACCAAAATATACCGTAAGATATCAGACTACACCGTCACATATCAAACTACAATGTAACATATCAGACTACACTGTCACATATCAAACTACAGGGGCACATATCAAACTACACCGTAACATATCAGACTAAACGTCACATATCAAACTAGACTGTCTCATTTCAAACTACACTGTCACATTTCAGTTGACCACATGACATATCAAACTACACCGTCACATATCAAACTACACTGTTACATATCAAACTACAACGTCAGATTTCAAACTAGACCGTTAATCAAACTACACTGTCACATATCAAAATACACCATAACATATCAGGCTAGACGTAACACATCAAACTACATGTCACATTTCAAATGACAGTGTCACACATCACACTACACCGTCACATTTTAAATTACACGTCACATATCAAACTACACTGTCACATTTCAAATTACACCGTCACATATTAAACTACACCGTCACATTTCAAACTACACCATCACATTTCAAATACACTGTCACATATCAAACTACACCATCACATATCAAACTACACTGTCACATTTCAAATACACTGTCACATATCAAACTACACCATCACATATCGAACTACACTATCACATTTCAAACTACACCGTCACATTTCAAATACACTGTCACATATCAAACTACACTGTCACATTTCAAATACACTGTCACATATCAAACTACACCATCACATATCGAACTACACTATCACATTTCAAATTACACTGTCACATATCAATCTACAGCATAATATATCGAGAGTGATCGTGTGCTGCAGTCAGCCTCTGTAGTTTATAAAGTGACTGTGATGTTCCTCAGGTTCTGTCGTGGATCCACAGGGAGACCCAGGCGGTGATGGTCTGCTGCAGTCAGCCTCTGTAGTTTATAAAGTGACTGTGATGTTCCTCAGGTTCTGTCGTGGATCCACAGGGAGAACCAGGTGGTGATGGTCTGCTGCAGTCAGCCTCTGTAGTAAATGAAGTGACTTTGATGTTCCTCAGGTTCTGTCGTGGATCCACAGGGAGAACCAGGCGGTGATCGTGCGCTGCAGTCAGCCTCTGGTTGGAATGTCGGGGAAGAGGAACAAAGACGATGAGCGTTACCTGGACCTCATCAGAGAGGCCAACGAGACCACCAAGCTGACCATCTATGATGCCAGACCCAACGTCAACGCTGTGGCCAATAAGGTGAGAGGAGGAGGGTCACATGATCTGTCATATCACTGAGAGAACGTCCAGGGTTAGAGCTGAGGACTGTTGATCTGATGGTACAATAATACCACTAGTAATGAAAATGTTATCATTTTTATTATTATTTTCTGTCTAGATAGGCACTGCTGCACCATAGTATTAATGGGTAGTTCATACATAGAGTCTGAAGGTCTGTTATTCCAGTAAGAATGAGTTTTTTTCTGGCTGGGTCCCCGGGGTCTTAGTTTTGGGTTAGGGCCTGAAGGTCAGACAGATGGAACGCTCTGCTGTAGATGAGGATCTGAGCTTCTAATTTAAAATCTGATGGTCTCTGTCACCCCCTACAGGCGACTGGTGGAGGCTACGAAGGTGATGAGTACCAGAACGCTGAGCTGGTCTTCCTCGACATCCAGAACATCCACGTGATGAGAGAATCCCTGAAGAAGCTCAAAGACATCGTCTACCCCAACGTGGAGGAATCTCATTGGCTGTCAAGTCTGGAGTCCACGCACTGGCTCGAACACATCAAGGTAAGAGGTTCTAGGTCTGACAGTTTCAGAGGGACCAGAACTATATATCAGTGATAGATCTTCTTCAGAGATGGAGGGTCAGGGATAGGTTTTAGGTCTGTGGTTTCAGAGGGACCAGAACTTTATATCAGTGATAGATCTTCTTCAGAGATGGAGGGTCAGGGATAGGTACTGAAATGGTCCAGTCTATAGTCTGGTTTTAGAACAGGTGGCAGCACTGAGACAGTCGGGTCTATAGGTTGTCTCAGTTCTGCTGACGTCCTAGGTTGTCTCAGTTCTGGTGATGTCCTAGGTTGTCTCAGTTCTGGTGATGTCCTAGGTTGTCTCAGTTCTGGTGATGTCCTACGTTGTCTCAGTTCTGCTGACATCTTGGCTGTCTCAGTTCTGCTGATGTCCTAGGTTGTCTCAGTTCTGGTGATGTCCTAGGTTGTCTCAGTTCTGCTGACGTCTTGGTTGTCTCAGTTCTGGTGATATCTTGGTTGTCTCAGTTCTGGTGATGTCCTACGTTGTCTCAGTTCTGGTGATGTCCTAGGTTGCCTCAGTTCTGCTGACGTCTTGGCTGTCTCAGTTCTGGTGATGTCCTAGGTTGTCTCAGTTCTGCTGACGTCCTAGGTTGTCTCAGTTCTGGTGATGTCCTAGGTTGTCTCAGTTCTGGTGATGTCCTAGGTTGTCTCAGATCTGCTGACGTCTTGGCTGTCTCAGTTCTGGTGATGTCCTAGGTTGTCTCAGTTCTGGTGATGTCCTAGGTTGTCTCAGTTCTGCTGACGTCTTGGTTGTCTCAGTTCTGCTGATGTCCTAGGTTGTCTCAGTTCTGGTGATGTCCTAGGTTGTCTCAGTTCTGGTGATGTCCTAGGTTGTCTCAGTTCTGCTGACGTCTTGGTTGTCTCAGTTCTGCTGATGTCCTAGGTTGTCTCAGTTCTGCTGATGTCCTAGGTTGTCTCAGTTCTGGTGATGTCCTAGGTTGTCTCAGTTCTGCTGACATCTTGGTTGTCTCAGTTCTGGTGATGTCATGATATATCTGAGCTTGTTGTCTGAGTAATGATGTATATGGTATGATATGGGTTATGTTCCTTACCTTTAGTGTTCCTGTTGTTATGACTTGTTTGTGTCCTGATGCTTTATTTAATTACATGTCAAAACCCTTGTTTTTAAAGACTCTGTAAAAATAAAGTTTCAATTTTTATTTATCAGTCTGAATCAGAACCATTATTATTTTTATTATTTTTTTATTATTATTATTGTTTTATTATTTTATTTTATTGTTATTTGAAATGTTAAATAAATATTGGGGCTGTTGAAATTAATGAGTTAATGTGGATTAAACCATCATCATGATTAATCTGAGTAAGATTTTAATGCAGTTAACCCATCTACAGCGCAGATTAACTCAAAATCCCTGAAACATCTCTGGCAACGCATTTCGGGCAGTTAGGGTTACCGTGGAGCACGCAGCTGCGCATGGGCACATGGGCCGTTGATCTGGTGTGACCAACCAACTCCACATGGAAGACGCTAAACAGCACCCTGGCCCTCTTGAACTTTGAGTACAAAAAAACAACCCAGTCGAACAGTCGACCGACATAAAGTATTATGCACATTCTCTGGAAGGAGTTTTCTTTTCACCGAAGTGCTTCCAGCTTCAAATACCACATTAACAGGAAACATATGTTCATCGGAGATTCTGCTAGCACTTTGGCTAACACGTCGCCAAGCTTGCAAAATGAAATGCAATGAATAGATTATTAAAAATGAATGTTATTTAATCATGATTAATCCGAATTAATCCACAGCAACCTTGTGATTAAGCTGATTAAAGATTTGAATCTTTTGACAGCACTAATAAATAGATGACCATGTCATCTGTGTTGCTCTCCAGCTGGTGCTGTCAGGAGCCATCCAGGTGGCAGATAAAGTCTCAGGTGGAAACTCCGTGGTGGTTCACTGCAGCGACGGCTGGGACAGGACGGCTCAACTCACCTCACTGAGCATGCTCATGTTGGACAGCCACTACCGTACCCTGAGGGGCTTCCAGGTCAGTCTAAGGCACCATAGAAGAAGAACAGGGTTTAACTATAGAGGACTCCCAGAGACACCATAGAAGAAGACCAGGGTTTAACTATAGAGGACTCCCAGAGACACCATAGAAGAAGAACAGGGTTTAACTATAGAGACACTCAGAGACACCATAGAAGAAGAACAGAGTTTAACTATAGAGGACACTCAGAGACACCATAGAAGAAGACCAGGGTTTGTTTGTATGTTTGAACGTCTGACTTCCTGTTTCTCCTCTGCTGTACCTCTCAGAGGCTCAGAAACACTGGTAATGACTTTGTTCATTAATGTTGTTTCAGGTTCTTATAGAAAAGGAGTGGATCAGCTTCGGACACAAGTTTGCCTCAGTAAGAACCATATTTTTAACGTTTATCTTCACAGTGATCGACTTTCCTGTCATGTCTGTTTGAAATTTCAAGATGAGTACCATCAGATATTGATAATAATGCTGAGTCTGTTTGAACAGAGGATAGGACATGGAGATAAGAACCATGCAGACCAGGACAGATCACCCATCTTTGTTCAGTTCATCGACTGTGTGTGGCAGATGACCAAACAGGTAAGAAAACACCTTTACCATAGGATTACTGCCAGAGAATGATGGTGATTAACTGACTCAGCCTCAATACTCTTTAAGTTTCCAACAGCCTTTGAGTTCAATGAGCGCCTCCTCCTGACCATCCTGGATCACCTGTACAGCTGTCGCTTTGGGACGTTCCTCTACAACTGTGAGAGTGCACGGGACCAGCACGTAAGAACGTGTCCCAGACATTCCTACAAAACACACCCTAACCATGACTAAACCAAACACCAACAACTCCTGAACCACAACTAAGCCAGTCCTCAACCACACCTGAACCACACCTGAACCCTAACTGAACAATACACAACCACACCTGAACCACACCTGAACCATAACTGAACAATACACAACCACACCTGAACCACACCTGAACCATAACTGAACAATACACAACCACACCTGAACCATAACTGAACAATACACAACCACACCTGAACCACACCTGAACCATAACTGAACAATACACAACCACACCTGAACCATAACTGAACAATACACAACCACACCTGAACCACACCTGAACCATAACTGAACAATACACAACCACACCTGAACCACACCTGAACCATAACTGAACAATACACAACCACACCTGAACCATAACTGAACAATACTCAACCACACCTGAACAACACCTGAACCATAACTGAACAATACACAACCACACCTGAACCACACCTGAACCATAACTGAACAATACACAACCACACCTGAACCACACCTGAACCATAACTGAACAATACACAACCACACCTGAACCATAACTGAACAATACACAACCACACCTGAACCACACCTGAACCATAACTGAACAATACACAACCACACCTGAACCACACCTGAACCATAACTGAACAATACACAACCACACCTGAACCATAACTGAACAATACACAACCACACCTGAACAACACCTGAACCATAACTGAACAATACACAACCACACCTGAACCATAACTGAACAATACACAACCACACCTGAACCACACCTGAACCATAACTGAACAATACACAACCACACCTGAACCACACCTGAACCATAACTGAACAATACACAACCACACCTGAACCATAACTGAACAATACACAACCACACCTGAACCACACCTGAACCGTAACTGAACAATACACAACCACACCTGAACCACACCTGAACCATAACTGAACAATACACAACCACACCTGAACCACACCTGAACCATAACTGAACAATACACAACCACACCTGAACCATAACTGAACAATACACAACCACACCTGAACCACACCTGAACCATAACTGAACAATACACAACCACACCTGAACCACACCTGAACCGTAACTGAACAATACACAACCACACCTGAACCACACCTGAACCATAACTGAACAATACACAACCACACCTGAACCGTAACTGAACAATACACAACCACACCTGAACCATAACTGAACAATACACAACCACACCTGAACCACACCTGAACCATAACTGAACAACAGCCTTTGAGTTCAATGAGCGCCTCCTCCTGACCATCCTGGATCACCTGTACAGCTGTCGCTTTGGGACGTTCCTCTACAACTGTGACGGCGCATGGGACCAGAGCGTAAGAACATGTCCCAGACATTCCTACAAAACACACCCTAACCATGACTAAACCAAACCCCAACAACTCCTGAACCACAACTAAGCCAGTCCTCAACCACACCTGAACCACACCTGAACCATAACTGAACAATACACAACCACACCTGAACCACACCTGAACAATACACAACCACACCTGAACCACACCTGAACCATAACTGAACAATACACAACCACACCTGAACCACACCTGAACCATAACTGAACAATACACAACCACACCTGAACCACACCTGAACAATACACAACCACACCTGAACCATAACTGAACAATACACAACCACACCTGAACCGTAACTGAACAATACACAACCACACCTGAACCATAACTGAACAACAGCCTTTGAGTTCAATGAGCGCCTCCTCCTGACCATCCTGGATCACCTGTACAGCTGTCGCTTTGGGACGTTCCTCTACAACTGTGACGGCGCACGGGACCAGGGCGTAAGAACATGTCCCAGACATTCCTACAAAACACACCCTAACCACGACTAAACCAAACCCCAACAACTCCTGAACCACAACTAAGCCAGTCCTCAACCACACCTGAACCATAACTGAACAATACACAACCACACCTGAACCACACCTGAACCATAACTGAACAATACACAACCACACCTGAACCACACCTGAACCATAACTGAACAATACACAACCACACCTGAACCACACCTGAACCATAACTGAACAATACACAACCACACCTGAACCACACCTGAACCACATCTGAACCAATACTCAGCCACACCTGAACCACACCTGGAGCACGCCTCAAAATTAAGTACAGCACCTGGGGCCAATCAATTTTATCTACAAAATGATATCATTTTTGTCCTCTGAGCCTCAGTGAACTTGTAGTAACCCCCTCCAGCTCTAACCCTGATCAGCTGAAACATAGTGAACCTATCATACCCCCCTCCAGCCCAGCCATAACCCTCTGAGCCTCAGTGAACCTATCATACCCCCCTCCAGCCCAGCCATAACCCTCTGAGCCTTCCAGCCCAGCCATAACCCTCTGAGCCTCAGTGAACCTATCATACCCCCCTCCAGCCCTAACCATAACCCTCTGAGCCTCAGTGAACCTATCATACCCCCCTCCAGCCCTAACCATAACCCTCTGAGCCTCAGTGAACCTATCATACCCCCCTCCAGCCCTAACCATAACCCTCTGAGCCTCAGTGAACCTATCATACCCCCCTCCAGCCCAGCCATAACCCTCTGAACCTCAGTGAAACTATCATACCCCCCTCCAGCCCTAACCATAACCCTCTGAACCTCAGTGAACCTATCATGCCCCCCTCCAGCCCTCCCCATAACCCTCTGATCCTCAGTGAAACTATCATACCCCCCTCCAGCCCAGCCATAACCCTCTGAACCTCTGTGAACCTATCATACCCCCCTCCAGCCCTAACCATAACCCTCTGAACCTCAGTGAAACTATCATACCCCCCTCCAGCCCTAACCATAACCCTCTGAACCTCAGTGAAACTATCATACCCCCCTCCAGCCCAGCCATAACCCTCTGAACCTCAGTGAACCTATCATACCCCCCTCCAGCCCTAACCATAACCCTCTGAGCCTCAGTGAACCTATCATACCCCCCTCCAGCCCTAACCATAACCCTCTGAACCTCAGTGAACCTATCATACCCCCCTCCAGCCCTAACCATAACCCTCTGAACCTCAGTGAACCTATCATACCCCCCTCCAGCCCTAACCATAACCCTCTGAACCTCAGTGAACCTATCATACCCCCCTCCAGCCCAGCCATAACCCTCTGAGCCTCAGTGAACTCATAGTAACCCCCTCCAGTCCAGCCCTAACCCTAACCCTTACACTCTGTTTCTCTAGGAACTGCGGTCGAAGACGGTGTCTCTGTGGTCTTTGGTCAACAGTAAGATGGAGAACTATTTAAACCCATTCTACACACCGGAGTCAGGTAGAGTCCTGTACCCGGTAGCCAGCATGCGCCACCTAGAGCTGTGGGTGACTTACTACATCCGTTGGAACCCCCGTATACGACAGCAGGTATGTCAGAGGTCTGTAACTCCAGTGATAGAAGGACCCAGCCAGGTCTACCCTTTTTGCCTTATATGGTCACTTCCTATGAGTTATGAAACCATAGACTAGTAATTAAAAATGTTTACTGAGGGAACAAAGTCTGGTTCAGACCACAAATTCACCAAGGGTCCAGATGGAACTTGTGTCAGTCCATTGCTGATTTCTCCAGGTTATTCCTGAAGCAGTTTGATTGTTTAGAGCAGTTGGTGTTTCTTCTAACCATCAGAGCTGACTCTGGCTACTAACACTGTAACGACAGGGAATCCTGACTTCTTTTAGAAATCTGAAGACTTTGTCTCAACATGTCCTGGGAACGTGTCTGACTTTGTGCCAAGAATGTGAACACAACACTGACAGTATGTCTTTTGTGCGTTCCTGTTTCTTTGCAGCAGCAGAGTCCGGTGGAGCAGCGCTACAAGGAGCTGTTGGCGCTGCGGGATGAGTACTTGAAGAAGCTGGAGGAGCTGCAGCTGTCTGACTCCTCACCCTCGCCCCGCCTGGCCAACAGCCCTGCTCCCAACACCTCGTCGTCGCCATCTTCGCCGCCATCGCAGCAGTACACGCACCTCCACACTCCGCTCTGAGGGCTGCTCTCTCTCTTTCTCTCTCTCTCTGTTGCACTTGTGTCCTGTTCTGGTTTGTGTGTCACGGCGAGCTAACGATGCTAACGTGCAGTGCTAATACAGAATGCTAATCAGTTGTAGATTAGATAGTGATGATGATGACGATGAAGATTTATGCAATATGTCACAGTACAGCCTTGTTAACACTTTAATACACCGCTCACCAAAAGGAGAAGCCTTAATCACGAACGGTGGCTTTAGTCCAAGGGCTTCAACACGCACCACAATTACAGGGTGATTACACCACAGGACGATACAGGATGATCACCAGATGACCACACAGTGGCCATAGGACAATACAGGACAACCAGGGGAAAATACAGGACAACCAGGGGACAATACAGGACAACCAGGGGACAATACAGGACAACCAGGGGACAATACAGGACAACCAGGGGACAATACAGGACAACCAGGGGAAGATACAGGACGACCATGGGACAATACAGGACAACCAGGGGACAATACAGGACAACCAGGGGACAATACAGGACAACCAGGGGACAATACAGGACAACCAGGGGAAAATACAGGACAACCAGGGGAAGATACAGGACGACCACGGGACGATACAGGACGACCACGGGACGATACAGGACGACCAGGGGACGATACAGGACGACCAGGGGACGATACAGGACGACCAGGGGACGATACAGGACGACCAGGGTGACGATACAGGACGACCAGGGGACGATACAGGACGACCACGGGACGATACAGGACGACCACGGGACGATACAGGATGACCACAGTGACATAGGATGACCACAGGATGATACAGGATTACCACAGGATGATACAGGATTACCACAGGATGATACAGGATTACCACAGGACAATACAGAATGACCACAGGATGACCACAGGATGATATAGGATTACCACAGTGACATAGGATGACCACAGGATGATACAGGATTACCACAGGATGATACAGGATTACCACAGGATGATACAGGATTACCACAGGACAATACAGAATGACCACAGGATGACCACAGGATGATATAGGATTACCACAGGACGATACAGGATGACCACAGGACGATACAGGACTGGCATGGGACAACCACAGGACATAGATGGGATGTAGACAGTAGACAAACGTACAAAGGAAAGAGAGAAGGGTTCATCTGGGTGTCACACTTTGATTGGATGTAAATAAACCCTTGATCATCAAACCCTGTTCTCAAATAGAGCAATAAACTGATAAATATCAAGGTACCATTTACCCAAATCAGGCCTGATCAAAACAGAGCACACTATGAAATAACTCTGATGGTTAGTTTCAAGACAAGAGTGTGCTACTGTAGAAAAGACCCTAAATTAACCACATAAAAATCAGTCATTTTGTACCTGTGGGAGTCCCGATTCATACCTGTGCAGTTCCTGTTTTGTACCCCTGTGGGTCCTGTTTCATACCCCTGTGGGTCCCGTTCATACCCTGTGTGGGTCCTGTTTCATACCCCGTGTGGGTCCCCTTTCATACCCTGTGTGGGTCCCCTTTCATACCCTGTGTGGGTCCCGTTTCATACCTTGTGTGGGTCCTGTTTCATACCCTGTGTGGGTCCCGTTTCATACCCTGTGTGGGTCCCCTTTCATACCCTGTGTGGGTCCTGTTTCATACCCTGTGTGGGTCCCCTTTCATACCCTGTGTGGGTCCCGTTTCATACCCTGTGTGGGTCCCCTTTCATACCCTGTGTGGGTCCTGTTTCATACCCTGTGTGGGTCCTGTTTCATACCCTGTGTGGGTCCCCTTTCATACCCTGTGTGGGTCCCCTTTCATACCCTGTGTGGGTCCTGTTTCATACCCTGTGTGGGTCCTGTTTCATACCCCGTGTGGGTCCCCTTTCATACCCTGTGTGGGTCCCCTTTCATACCCTGTGTGGGTCCCGTTTCATACCCTGTGTGGGTCCTGTTTCATACCCTGTGTGGGTCCCGTTTCATACCCTGTGTGGGTCCCCTTTCATACCCTGTGTGGGTCCTGTTTCATACCCTGTGTGGGTCCTGTTTCATACCCTGTGTGGGTCCTGTTTCATACCCTGTGTGGGTCCTGTTCCATACCCTGTGTGGGTCCCCTTTCATACCTTGTGTGGGTCCTGTTTCATACCCTTGTGTGGGTCCTGTTTCATACCCCCGTGGGTCCTCTTTCATACCCTGTGTGGGTCCTGTTGTATATGCCTGTTGGTCCCCTTTCATACCCTGTGTGGATCCCGTTTCATACCCTGTGTGGGTCCCCTTTCATACCCTGTGTGGGTCCCGTTTCATACCTTGTGTGGGTCCTGTTTCATACCCTGTGTGGGTCCTGTTTCATACCCTGTGTGGGTCCCGTTTCATACCCTGTGTGGGTCCCCTTTCATACCCTGTGTGGGTCCCGTTTCATACCCTGTGTGGGTCCCCTTTCATACCCTGTGTGGGTCCTGTTTCATACCCTGTGTGGGTCCTGTTTCATACCCTGTGTGGGTCCTGTTTCATACCCTGTGTGGGTCCTGTTCCATACCCTGTGTGGGTCCCCTTTCATACCTTGTGTGGGTTCTGTTTCATACCCTTGTGTGGGTCCTGTTTCATACCCCCGTGGGTCCTCTTTCATACCCTGTGTGGGTCCTGTTGTATATGCCTGTTGGTCCCCTTTCATACCCTGTGTGGATCCCCTTTCATACCCTGTGTGGGTCCTGTTTCATACCCCTGTTGGTCCCCTTTTCATACCCTCTGTGGGTCCTGTTTCATACCCCTGTGGGTCCCTTTTCATACCCTGTGTTGGTCCTGTTTCATACCCCTGTGGGTCCCTTTTCATACCCTGTGTGGGTCCTGTTTCATACCCCTGTGGGTCCCTTTTCATATGCTGTGTGGGTTCCCTGTTTCTGTCTGTTTTCGCCCATCTCACTTCTCAGTCTCGTTGATAGCTGCTGCACTGCTGCTGAGGGCCGTCTCATGTAGAGATGGTCAACAGAGAGATAGATGGTGTGTGGAAGCTCTGCTGGGTTTTACTGTCTGCATACTCTATGGTTTTAAGATTCTAAAGACATGGAGACCACAGACCTAAGGACAGAGTTTAATGTTGTAATCAAACAGAAAAAGGGTGATCAAATGAGACTGCAGTTCCAGGCTCTGACTCCACCAGGATATATAAAATATTATTTATTTGAACAAAAATCAGTTAAGACAAGCTTTGACTTGGGCAAACCTCCCCAGTGTTAGGTTCAGACCTGACTGAAGCTAAAGTGAAGTCATAAAGTCAAGTGGTGCTTCGCCAGTCGAGAGTTAAACTCTGAGTCTGTCTCAGTCGAGAGTTAAACTGTGAGTCTGTCTCAGTCGAGAGTTAAACTCTGAGTCTGTCTCAGTCGAGAGTTAAACTCTGAGTCTGTCTCAGTCGAGAGTTAAACTCTGAGTCTGTCTCAGTCGAGAGTTAAACTCTGAGTCTGTCTCAGTCGAGAGTTAAACTCTGAGTCTGTCTCAGTCGAGAGTTAAACTCTGAGTCTGTCTCAGTCGAGAGTTAAACTCTGAGTCTGTCTCAGCCGTGGGTTAACCTCTGAGTCTGTCTCAGCCGTGGGTTAAACTCTGAGTCTGTCTCAGCCGTGGGTTAAACTCTGAGTCTGTCTCAGTCGAGAGTTAAACTCTGAGTCTGTCTCAGTCGAGAGTTAAACTCTGTGTCTGTCTCAGTCGAGAGTTAAACTCTGAGTCTGTCTCAGCCGTGGGTTAAACTCTGAGTCTGTCTCAGTCGAGAGTTAAACTCTGAGTCTGTCTCAGCAGTGGGTTTGACTCTGAGTTTGTCTCAGCCGTGATTCTAGCTGAGTCTGTTGTACTTGTTCAGTAATACCAAATTCTGACCAGGTAAACTATAACACTGACTAAAAATAACCATTTTTGTATGTTCTCCGTCTTCCATCTTGAATTCCTGACCCTTCTGGGCTTCTGTAGACTCAGACAGGAGCATATAAAGCTGACCTGTCCTGAAAGCAGCAGATGCTCTCACCATCGCCTCAGTAGGGTTCAGTAAAGTCATGAAGCAGCTGTACAGGGTTGATCTCAGGACATCACATGGACAGTGGTACGTCTGTTTTCAAATGTCAATGGCAGTGGATTCAGACTGAAGATATAGGACAACCCTCCAGTCTCCCTCTTTGGTTCGTTTATATATAATCATCATCAGGCTGCTCTCTCAGACATCAGTACTGTACCCATCTGTTGAACTGTTCTTCAGCTAGCATCTACTTCCTCTAGTTCAGTCGCCACTCGCTGTCATCCAGACTGGTCACATGACCCACAAAGGTCTGATTATCAGAGTACTGTAAAGCTGCTTTCACATCAGGGACCCGGACAGGACTGAGAACATATGACCCAATGACTGGTTCATTCTAAAGTGAGAACTCATGTATGAAGAGGTGGTCTGGGAAGGACTCATGGACTAGAGGACAGTACGGGGTACTCATCAGTCAGAGGATGGACTACAATACTTGATTTCTGTCATTATTAGAACGCAGCAGTTCTGCTTTACTTCGGCAACTTTTTCAGTAGTTGTCAACTATGACCTCCGGAAAAAAATGGAGGGAGGACAGCCACAAAAAGAGATGAGACGATGTCCTCAAAGCGTTGTTCTTACACAGGTGTTCTCTAACAGAACCATGTTACTGATGTGAAAGCAGACCGGAGAGCAGAGGAACTGTAGTCGAGTATGTTCCCTAATGCTTAAAAAAAAAAAAAAAAAAAAAACACTCTCAAAGTACCCATGATGGCCAATCAGAGAATGGCTGATCGGCTACCTCAGCAGCAGACTCTCACCACAGAGTGGAAGAACTATTAACCAGAGGGTCGCTGTTACAGTCCAGCTCCAGGTGTATCTCCTTAACCCTAACCCTGGAAACGTTTGGAAAACCTGATCAAGTTCGAACATGGCAGATTAACACAAAAATCATGATGGTAGAGCACAGTAAACCCACCATCCACAAAACCTCCACGGTCCAAATAATCAGAAACATCTCAGAAGTGAAGTCAGAGATGGTTTTCTTTAGTTCTAGTCTTTGACTGGACTCATCTCTTTTCTACAGGACCCTTAAACCCTTAAAGACAAACACTTTAAGACAGAACCCATAAACCTTTAAAAGCAGAACCCTTAAACCCTTAGGGACAGAACCCGTAAATCTCTGAAGACAAGACCCTTAACCTTCTAAAAACAGAACCCTTTAACCCTTAAAAGCAGAACCCTTCAGTCTCAAAAGACAGAACCCTTAACCCTCTACAGACAGAATGCTTAAACTTCTAAAGATGGAACCCTTAAGCTCTTAAAGAGAGAACCCTTAAACCCTCAAAGCAGCGTCCTCTGTCGTCTGAGTGAAACAGTCTCATAAAGTTTGTCTCCTCGTGGTGTCTTCTGAGGCGGCATGCAATGTGTCCGTTTTTACATGAACGAGGTGCAATAAGTTATTGTTCTCGGTGCGTCAGGTCCTGTCCACTTCTGTGCCTTGATTCTTGTCAGAATCACCTCCATCATTGACCAATCAGAGTGCCCTCATGAGAGTCGTGTTTGAGATCAACCACTCCCTGGTGATGGTCTTTGGCTGTTTGTGATTTGGAGTTGTCAAAAGGAAGTAGAAACATTGGCCTGAGTAGTCGTGGTTCCGAAGGGAAGGCTGGAGCCTGAAGGAAGAGAGGAGGGAGGCTATGCCGGTAAATCAAGGT
The DNA here is from genome assembly GCF_018320785.1 of Cheilinus undulatus. Classification (NCBI taxonomy): domain Eukaryota; kingdom Metazoa; phylum Chordata; class Actinopteri; order Labriformes; family Labridae; genus Cheilinus; species Cheilinus undulatus. The sequence goes on along the minus strand of NW_024571687.1, from coordinate 48,617 downwards.
TGGCAAATCGATCTCCTAGTGAGTTAATCTCAAACATGACTCGCGTTTAAGTCTGGCTGGCGACTCGATCTCCCAGCTAGTAAATCTCAAACAAGACTTGTGTTAAAGCCTGGTTGGCGACTCTATCTCCTAATGAGTTAATCTCAAACATGTGTCGTGTTAATGTCTGGCTGGTGACTTGATCTCCTAGTGAGTTAATCTCAAACATGACTTGTATTAAAGCCTGGTTGGAGACTCGATCTCCCAGCTAGTTAATCTCAAACAAGACTCGTGTTAAACATGGTTGGCAACTCTATCTCCCAGCTAGTTAATCTCAAACAAGACTCGTATTAAGGCCTGGTTGGAGACTGGATCTCCTAGTGAGTTAATCTCAAACATGACTCATATTAAAGCCTGGTTGGAGACTCAATCTCCTAACTAGTTTATCTCGAACATGACTCGTATTAGGCCTGGTTTGCGACTAGGATCTCCTAGCTAGTCAATCTCAAACATGACTCGTATTAAACATGGTTGGTGACTTGATCTCCCAGCTAATAAATCTCAAACATGACTTGTATTAAACATGGTTGGTGACTTGATCTCCCAGCTAATAAATCTCAAACATGACTTGTATTAAACATGGTTGGTGACTTGATCTCCCAGCTAATAAATCTCAAACATGACTTGTATTAAACATGGCTGGTGACTTGATCTCCCAGCTAATAAATCTCAAACATGACTTGTATTAAACATGGTTGGTGACTCGATCTCCCAGCTAATAAATCTCAAACATGACTCATATTAAGGCCTGGCTGGAGACTCGATCTCCCAGCTAGTTAATCTCAAACATGACTCGTATTAAAGCCTGGCTGGAGACTCGATCTCCCAGCTAGTTAATCTCAAACATGACTCGTATTAAAGCCTGGCTGGAGACTCGATCTCCCAGCTAGTTAATTTCAAACATGACTTATATTAAAGCCTGGTTGGTGATTCGATCTCCGAGGAAGTTCATCTCAAACTCTTTGGCTGCAGCCTTTCTGATTGGCTGGATGGAGGTGATGTCACAGGTTGTACCGAATTGGTTCCACGTCTGCGTCCTCTTTAGGTTTGATCCGGTCTCAGGAGGGTTGGCGAGGAACTGGCGGTGATAGTGACATCAAAGGTCTGTTGGTGGTTGAGTTTTTAGGGAATAAACAGATAAATCTATATTTTTATTTTGTACTCTGTAAAACCATGATGTAATTACCTCAATCAGAACCTATTTTACTGCCTAAAGCTCTATTGTTGTAAGATAGGACTATTTTATGTAGTGTACAATCTGAGGCTTTTATAATACCAGGACTAGGGTTAGAAATAGGCGATATACATGTGGATTTCTGCTCCAGACCTTTAACCTGGTTTTGTTTGGTGTGGGACGGAGACTGGGACCTTCTCTGACTATAGTCTTTAGAGGTCTCTGACTGTGGTCCTCGTGTTTTGAGACCTTCTCTGACCGTGGTCCTAATGATCAGAGGTGTTTCTGGTCTGACTAAGTTCTCTTAAGGTCAGACTAAGGTCTCTGACCCTGGTCTTTAAAGGTCAGTCTAAGGTCTCTGACCCTGGTCTTGAAGGTCGGACTAAGGTCTCTGACCCTGGTCTTTAAAGGTCAGACTAAGGTCTCTAGCCCCAGCCTTTAAAGGTCAGACTAAGGTCTCTGATCCCGGTCTCTGAAGGTCCCCGTCCCTGTCCTCTTTGACTCTTTCTTGTTTTCTGGGGTTGTTGTAGTTTGGGGTTTCGTGTCTTAATTAGCCTGCTTTTATAAACACATGAGATGTGTTGAGGATGTTTTTGGCATCATTAAGGGAAGGTGAAATGCTGAAACATTTCAAACTTGTTTTTTTTGACTCTGTTTTCTCTGTTGGTTGGCTCCAGTTCTGTAAATATTACTGATTAAATTAATTTAAGAAGCCTTGACTCCCAAAGCCTCATTCTTCGGTAGATACGGATTTAACCATGATCTCTTTAAATAGCTGAACAATTATTATCCATAAACATCCATCCAGTAATATTTCCAGATACTCCTGGGGGATCCTGAGGTGTTTCCAGACCAGAGAGGATATATGATCCCTCCAGAGGGTTCTGGGTCCTCCAGGAGTATCCTGATCCTGAACCTCATCTGGCTGAGTCCAGACACCCTCCTGATGAAGCTTATCTCCACACCTGTACCTGTGATCCCTTTGGATCAGTCAGAGACCGTCAGTGAGGGACAGAGCAGAGATGGATCAGTAAATCTGAAGCTCAGCTTCTTCTTCACCACAGCGGTCTGAGAGAACACCTGAAGTCCTGCTGGTGCTGCACCAATCTGGTCCATTCTACCCTCAAGTAGAACCCGAAGTACCTGACCTTCTTCACCTGAGCGACAGGCCTACCCCCCACCTGGAGGATCTATCTACTGTCTAGCAGAGATTCGTGGTCTGAGGACTTCCCTGGACCCAGCTGGATCACAGATAAAAGAAATAACTCATGTTCTTATAATGACCATGCTGTCTTTAACCATACAGAGACTTCAGGTTAAACCTGAGTCTGTTCACTTCCTTCAGAGGAGCTAGAACACGGTGGAGTCTGGTCTATGAACATCATAATTATCACAAACCTGCTTACATTCACTAATGAAAGAATAATGAAGGTTATCTCTCTGACCCCAGCTTAGAATAATCTCAATAATCAGACACTAAGTTTGAGTAAAGCTGGTACGATGATGGCTAATGAAGTCATCAGTGTGGATCACTGATAATAAGAAACAGGTCAGCCTGAGGAGGGCGCTGTTCTTTAAAAGACAGACTACGATGTTCATCTGAGCACGTTAAGGGCCGACTCATGTCCCTCACCTGTGTTTAAAAACACCTTCTAGTTCTCATCTCTGAAACTCTTCAGTTAGGGTCAGAGATTCTGTTTCACTTCCTCAGTCTCCTTACTCTCAGTTCTGTTTAAACAGCGTCAGTGTTTCTAGAGCCACTCTCATCAGAACAGACAGAACAACAACAGCTGCTAAAACAGGATATATATATATCTAATGGAATTAAACTAAATGTCCATTTATGACACTATTTTAAGATTCATGTGGTTTTTAGGCATCATGCCTCGCTGATGAGGCAGGATTAACCATAAGGCAATTGTAGGTGGTTTCCTGGGTCCCTGGACTACTAGGGGACCCTACACACAGGGTTGACTGAACCTTTTTTTTGGACCAGCCTGTACACTGGCCATTTAAATTTTAAATCAGTGATACTCAACGTATGGATCTTTAGTGATGATTTATGGCTTTTACATCTTAATTTGAAATTTTATTCCCCAGAAAACCTTAAATAAGGAAAACTTCATCCATTTTCAACATTTTTGCCACTTTTCACCCATTTAAGCTACACTTTTCCCTATTTTAACCCATTTTTCCAACTTCTTTTTTGCCACTTTTATCCCATTTTTGCCCTTTTTTGAACCATATTTGCCACTTTTTGCCAAAATAAGCTGCTTTTTCTTATTAAATACCACTTGTTTCCTTTTTTTCCAAAATTTTGCCTCTCCATTTTCCACTTTTTTGCCCATTTTTGCCCTTTTTCACCATTTTTTTGGCACATTTTGCCCATTTTAAGCCACTCTTTTCCATTACGTACCACTTTTTCCTATTTTTTTGCCTATTGTTGCCAATCTTACTGCTTTTTGCCCATTTTAGTCACTTTTCACTAATTTTTTTGCTATGTTTTTGCCACTGTTGGACCATTTTTACCACCGGTTACTCATTTTTTTTTACCACTTCTCACCCATTTTTTTGAAACTTTCAGATCATTTTCCACTTTTCTCTCTCCATTTTCACCCATTTTGCTGCATTTTGACCATTTTTGCCACCTTTAACTTATTTTTATTGCTACTTCAAGCCGCTTTTGCCACTTTTCACAGGTTGAGTAACACTGTTTTAAAGGGTGAACACGCCCATTAAAGCCCAAAATATAAAGTAGACTTGGAAATGTTATAGTGGCATGAAAGCTTATTTTATATATATATATAATGTGTGTGTGTGTCTGTGTGTGTGTTTACAGTTAACTAAACATGACTAAGAGCGCAATGAAGCTAGCTAGCTAATGAAGTTATTTGGTGTAACTGGTATTTTACTAAATATTCTATAATAGATATTTTACAAATGTATTGATAAATAAAATATATATTCAGCTAATTTTGGTTGTCAAAACATGACCAAAAATAAAGAAAAATCCAAAGTATGTGTGTATGTATATATATATAAGTAAATTGTCAATTTTCATTGAAATAAGCATGAAAATGTATTATTACACAGCTCTGATGTCATGTGGTTACCAGAAGTCCATTTAGACATTTGATTTCAAAACTGCCCGGACATTTCTGTGAAAAAAAACAAACATAAACCTTTCAGTTGTTTTCTTGTACCTGCAGTTAGAAGCAGGACTTTCTTTGGTAAATAGGAATGTTAAAGACTCATCACTGATAAATAAGAATGTAGAGGAGGGAGAACAGCAGATGGCGAGGCCCCTGAAACTGCTAAATCCACCTCTGCCTCGGTCACTGATGTGAGGTCAGAGGTCAGACTGACTGAAGAGCAGTGGTGGGTCTCTCCTCACCACTCCCTCCTCTCTTCCAGCAAAGACAGCCGCCATGTTGTATGTTTTTCAGAAGAGAGATGCTCCCTGCACTCTGGCTGGTTCTACATAACTGGAGGGGCTCACATCGGTCCCTGTCGGGGTCCGTATCACTAAACCGGTCCCTGGATGAGACCCAGTCTCCTCTCAGGTCTCTGGTCTGTGGTGGGCGGAGTCAGAGAGAGGAAGCAGAAACATCAGCCTGTCAGAGAGGAAACCACAATCACATCCTGTAAACACCTGACACATTTATAGACCTGTAGTTTGATGGTTTACATTTATGTAGACCTGTAGTCCACCTGACATTAATAAAGACCAGCCTGTTGGATCTAAACCGGATTTCACTTGAACCCGACCCTCCGAGCAGACCCCCCCTCATCCCCCTCTCACTACCCGGGGACAGGGCGCTTTCGTCGGGCTGAGGATGGACAAACCTACCGGGGCCCATGGATTTTCGGACGGAGGAGGACCGAACAGAAAGCCGTGGAGCTCCCCGACATCTGGGCCAGCAGCTGGAGAAACACCGGAAAGGTGAGCGAGGCACGGTATAATCCAGATACCAAAACACGTACAACACCTGCTTTGAACTGCCGATATTTACGGCTCTCTTCTTTTCCCGCGTTACTCGGTCTCCTAAGAATCATTAACTATGTAGTAATCTCATCGAAAAGACAAAATCTCCAATTCGGCGTTCATTTGATACACAGAATAGTCATTTTTCATAAATAATCCAAACCTTTATGAAGGGATGGCGGGTTTCCCCGCTGAGACGGAGTAGCGGCTCGAATAGTTACTGTGTTATCTGATGACATTTCTTCGTTGATGTCCTTTAGTGTAGACTTAAGATGAAATACATATTTGTTAACTACATCACTACGGTATACATAAAATCTACAAAACAGATATTCACTTAGACTACTTAAATATTAAACGCATGCTATAATTACGACAATCACAGGCGTATCTCACTGAGATACACCAGTTAACACGGTCACTGGATAAACCGTAACACCGCCTGGAACAAACGCTCTGACGTTAGAGTGGTGTTTGGCCTGACTGAAGCTACAGCAATAAGCTAACGACGGAAATAGACTCACATATATAACAGCCTTCTATAACATAATGACTGATAAAATAGAAATGAAATATATGTACAGTTTTTACAACAATTAACTGATATCTGCTAGCATGGCGCGGTTAAACAAGCTAACTATGCTAATATAGAGTTCAGTAATACACTGAGGGAGATGCTAAAGCTAGCTGATGTTGACAGATGCTGAACATTAATATTATAATACCTATCTAAAAATAATTATTATTGTCATTGATATTACAATTAATGTTATTATTAGTATCTTAAAGTAGTAATGATAATAATTACTAATGTTATTATTGATTTGATAATAACAATAACTACCATTACCTTGACTACCATATTACACCTACTAGATGAGCTTTTCTGCTAAAGCTTTTTCATGTCTTCATGTTGCGTCACTGTCCAGCAGTCAACCAGGACGTTAAACGCCATCAGGGCAAACGTTTACAGTCATATGTTGTTGTCAGGAAAAGAAAGTTAAAGTGTCAAACTAACAATCTGGTGACAATAGAGCTACACTCTTCTTTATAGAGGATACAGACTAAGTTTTAGACTTTTCATTTTATTTCAATAGTGAGGGTTAAAGTGGTGTAAGTAAAGGAAACCTCTGTGATTTAAAAGATTTAGATATAAATTAATGATAATGAGATTTGAGTCCATAGAACCCATGTGATGGTGAATGTTCAGGTGGTTATTGTTGTCTAAATCAGTTTCCTGTTTGCCTTCAGTCCTTCAGGTTCTCATGTGGAGTGGTGTAAACAGCTGATCGCGGCAACGATCTCCAGTCAGATCTCTCCAGAACACGGGAACAGAGACAAGGTAGATCTGACAGCTCAACCAATGAAAATACGGTAGTTGAGCTCATCTACCAATGAAAAGACGGTAGATGAGCTCATCTACCAATGAAAATACAGTAGATGAGCTCATCTGCCAATGAAAATACAGTAGTTGAGCTCATCTACCAATGAAAAGACGGTAGATGAGCTCATCTACCAATGAAAATACAGTAGTTGAGCTCATCTACCAATGAAAAGACGGTTGTTGAGCTCATCTACCAATGAGAAGACGGTAGTTGGGCTCATCTACCAATGAAAATACAGTAGATGAGCTCATCTACCAATGAAAATACAGTAGATGAGCTCATCTACCAATGAAAATACAGTAGTTGAGCTCATCTACCAATGAAAAGACGGTTGTTGAGCTCATCTACCAATGAGAAGACGGTAGTTGGGCTCATCTACCAATGAAAATACAGTAGATGAGCTCATCTACCAATGAAAATACAGTAGATGAGCTCATCTGCCAATGAAAATACAGTAGATGAGCTCATCTGCCAATGAAAATACAGTAGTTGAGCTCATCTACCAATGAAAATACAGTAGATGAGCTCATCTACCAATGAAAATACAGTAGTTGAGCTCATCTACCAATGAAAATACAGTAGATGAGCTCATCTACCAATGAAAATACAGTAGATGAGCTCATCTACCAATGAAAATACAGTAGTTGAGCTCATCTACCAATGAAAATACAGTAGATGAGCTCATCTGCCAATGAAAATACAGTAGTTGAGCTCATCTACCAATGAAAAGACAGTTGTTGAGCTCATCTGCCAATGAAAATACAGTAGTTGAGCTCATCTACCAATGAAAAGACTGTTGTTGAGCTCATCTACCAATGAGAAGATGGCAGTTGAGCTCATCTACCAATGAGAAGACGGTAGTTGGGCTCATCTACTGTCATAATTAGTGTGCCAAAAAGTATAAAACGTAGTCTAGCTGATAGGGGGTGTATCACGTTCTGGTGTACCAGACCAGGACTGTAGTCCAGTCAGAGAACCTGATGGAGGAGCAGCCAGCCCTAAGCTCCTCTGTGACTGTAGACCTACTGAGTGTTTCTCACCTGTTTGTTTGACAGGTGGGGAGGAGACCAGACTTCATGGTAAGCCTGACACATCTGTGTACCACAGCTGTTTGTGCTGCAGCTGCTGCTCTTGGTGTGCCTGCTTGTTGATGATGGTCATGAAGGTCATGATGGTCATGATTGTTATGATGGTTATGATGGTCATGATGGTCATGATTGTTATGATGGTCATGATGGTCATGATGGTCATGATTGTTATGATGGTTATGATGGTCATGAAGGTCATGATGGTCATGATTGTTATGATGGTTATGATGGTCATGATGGTCATGATGGTCATGATTGTTATGATGGTTATGATGGTCATGATGGTCATGATTGTTATGATGGTTATGATGGTCATGATGGTCATGATTGTTATGATGGTCATGATGGTCATGATTGTTATGATGGTTATGATGGTCATGATGGTCATGATGGTCATGATTGTTATGATGGTTATGATGGTTATGATGGTCATGATGGTCATGATGGTCATGATTGTTATGATGGTTATGATGGTCATGATGGTCATGATGGTCATGATTGTTATGATGGTTATGATGGTCATGATGGTCATGATCGTTATGATGGTTATGATGGTCATGATGGTCATGATGGTCATGATTGTTATGATGGTTATGATGGTCATGATTGTTATGATGGTTATGATGGTCATGATTGTTATGATGGTTATGATGGTCATGATGGTCATGATTGTTATGATGGTTGTGATGGCGGCGATGTTCGCAATGGCCGTGATGGTCGTGATGTAAGAGCAACATGCATGAAAATAGGTACACATATGTATGAGATCTAGACTGAATACAAAGCCACCTGGGACCATGCTCCAATATGTACAGAAAACACACTGCCAACAGTTAGAGGTCATATTTTGGCTGTTTGGGCAGCGTTACTCTTGTCACATCTGAAGGATCTGAGTTTTAGGCAGAGGCTGTGACCGGGGCCCAAAGTTGGAAAACGTTTTTTCCATGTTTTCTGAAGTGGGCCTATTATTTTGATTCTCTACAGTGCTTATGCCAGCCATCACCAAACTTAACAGGGATGACCAGGGATGTTCCCATACCATTTTTCCCTCCTGATATGATTCTGTTACCGAAACCTGGTCCGATACCACTGAGAACTTTCTGTGCTGACCGTTCAGACTAGTGAATTATTCTAGACTTATATTTGACTTAACAATTAGAATGATAATGTCTGGAAGGCGTTTTAACGATCACATTCAGAGAAAAACAACCAATCTGCTGCTCTCTAGCTCAGGATCACTATGGTTTACTGCTGCTACGTAGCTCAGGATCACTAAGGTTCACTGCTGCTACGTAGCTCAGGATCACTTATGTTCACTGCTGCTACGTAGCTCAGGATCATTAATGTTCACTGCTGCTACGTAGCTCAGGATCACTATGGTTCACTGCTGCTACGTAGCTCAGGATCACTAAGGTTCACTGCTGCTACGTAGCTCAGGATCACTAAGGTTCACTGCTGCTACGTAGCTCAGGATCACTATGGTTCACTGCTGCGCTCTAGCTCAGGATTACTAATGTTCACTGCTGCTCACTAGCTCAGGATCACTAAGGTTCACTGCTGCTACGTAGCTCAGGATCACTAAGGTTCACTGCTGCTACGTAGCTCAGGATCACTAATGTTCACTGCTGCTCACTAGCTCAGGATCACTAAGGTTCACTGCTGCTACGTAGCTCAGGATCACTAATGTTCACTGCTGCTACGTAGCTCAGGATCATTAATGTTCACTGCTGCTACGTAGCTCAGGATCACTAAGGTTCACTGCTGCTACGTAGCTCAGGATCACTAATGTTCACTGCTGCTACATAGCTCAGGATCACTAATGTTCACTGCTGCTACATAGCTCAGGATCACTAATGTTCACTGCTGCTACGTAGCTCAGGATCACTAATGTTCACTGCTGCTACGTAGCTCAGGATCACTAATGTTTACTGCTGCTACGTAGCTCAGGATCACTATGGTTCACTGCTGCGCTCTAGCTCAGGATCACTATGGTTCACTGCTGCACTCTAGCTCAGGATCACTATGGTTCACTGCTGCTACGTAGCTCAGGATCACTAAGGTTTACTGCTGCTACGTAGCTCAGGATCACTAAGGTTCACTGCTGCTACGTAGCTCAGGATCACTAATGTTCACTGCTGCTACGTAGCTCAGGATCACTAATGTTCACCGCTGCTACATAGCTCAGGATCACTTATGTTCACTGCTGCTACGTAGCTCATTATCACTAATGTTCACTGCTGCTACGTAGCTCAGGATCACTAATGTTCACTGCTGCTACGTAGCTCAGGATCACTAATGTTCACTGCTGCTACGTAGCTCAGGATCACTAATGTTCACTGCTGCTATGTAGATCAGGATCACTAAGGTTCACTGCTGCTACGTAGCTCAGGATCACTTATGTTCACTGCTGCTACGTAGCTCAGGATCACTAATGTTCACTGCTGCTACATAGCTCAGGATCACTAATGTTCACTGCTGCTACGTAGCTCAGGATCACTAATGTTCACTGCTGCTACGTAGCTCAGGATCACTAATGTTCACTGGTGCTACGTAGCTCAGGATCACTAATGTTCACTGCTGCTCACTAGCTCAGGATCACTAATGTTCACTGCTGCTACGTAGCTCAGGATCACTAATGTTCACTGCTGCTACGTAGCTCAGGATCACAAATGTTCACTGCTGCTACGTAGCTCAGGATCACTAATGTTCACTGCTGCTACGTAGCTCAGGATCACTAATGTTCACTGCTGCTCACTAGCTCAGGATCACTAATGTTCACTGCTGCTACGTAGCTCAGGATCACTAATGTTCACTGCTGCTCACTAGCTCAGGATCACTAATGTTCACTGCTGCTACGTAGCTCAGGATCACTAATGTTCACTGCTGCTACGTAGCTCAGGATCACTAATGTTCACTGCTGCTACATAGCTCAGGATCACTAATGTTCACTGCTGCTCACTAGCTCAGGATCACTAATGTTCACTGCTGCTACGTAGCTCAGGATCACTAATGTTCACTGCTGCTACGTAGCTCAGGATCTCTAATGTTCACTGCTGCTCACTAGCTCAGGATCACTAATGTTCACTGCTGCTACGTAGCTCAGGATCACTAATGTTCACTGCTGCTCGATGGAGAGTCTGACCTCGACCAGTGTATTTACATGTGCTCACTGTCTGACTGCAGGTTTCCAAGAGGATCAATCACCGGGTAAGATGATCAATACATCTGCTGATCAGTCAGTAGTATTCCTACCTTTTATTCTTAAATGACATCAGACCATCTGGTAATCAATAGTATTGATAATAGTCAGGTTTTTGCAAGTTTGTTTGAACTTTTTCGGTAAGCTTTAATAAAATGTCTTCTTGTTCAGGTGCTTATCGGCCGACCGATCCATCAGATCAATGTGTGCTTCGATTATTGATCAGTATTGGTGTGTCTGTTTCATGAGGAGTCGCTTACTTCTGTTCTCTGTCTGCAGCGTGGCGTGTGAACAGGAAGTAATGATGTGTACGCTGTATTTAGCGGGTATTTGAGGTTAGAAGGTCACATGACAGCTCAGTGTGCTTCCTTCGCTCTGTCTTTCTTCAGTCTTTACCTCTGCACATGCTCAGTTGAACTCCTCTGACCTTCACCGTCCTCCATGGTAGTGAGGGGATCTTCTCTACGTTTACTGGATGATTAATTAATTCTATGTCAGGGTTGAAACAGTCTGTGACTGGTGGGTTAACTGACCACCTGTAGCCCTTAAATTGTTAGAGTCAAACCTCATCTCTCTGAGCCAAACAGGAAACAGGAAGGGAAAACAGACAAGGGCTCTATCTTTACTTTATAATAAATCTGGTCCTCTCTCTCTCTCTCTCTCTCTCTCTCTCTCTCTCTTTTATTCCCGCTCCTCGGTCGCTCTCTGCAGCAGGACTCTCTGGATGAGGGGCTTTGTTACCATGGAGACAGTGACTCTGAGCATCCTGTCAATGCTTCGGCAAGTTTCTTTCTGTCTGGCTTTACTCCTCTTCCTCCTTTAGTCTGCATACTGCATCTTCCTCTTCATCCTCCTTTAGTCAGCCTCTTCCTCCTCCTCCTCTCCAGTGCAGACATAAGCATTTTTAAATAATATGAAGTATTTTTGCGTTACCTGCAGGCCATTAAACTCTGTGAACATCAAAAACTGCAAGTTTAAAGTTCTATGTTGATGATCATTGAGCTCAGCAATCCTCACTTTCCTAGCACCTCTGGTTCCTGTAGTAAATGTCCCTGATTGAATCACCCATTGGTCTTTCTTCAGGATATCCATTTATCTATGATTTTAATTCTGAAACCAAGTTTACAATAAACCTGATACTCCTGGCTATAAAACAGTTCCACATATGGACAGGATGTTAACACATGGAAAAAGCCCAGGATATAAGAATGTGGACCTGTTTTAATCTAGGACTTGAAAAACCAATCCCATAACCCAGTGTTATTATCAGTCTATTGGCTGTAAATATCAGTCTATTTCAGCTGTGAATATCAGTCTATATCAGCTGTGAATATCAGTCTATATCAGCTGAAATATCAGTCTATTTCAACTGTTGATATCAGTCTATATCAGCTGAAAATATCAGTCTATATCAGCTGAAAATATCAGTCTATATCAGCTATAAATATCAGTCTATATCAGCTGGAAATATCAGTCTATATCAGCTGGAAATATCAGTCTATATCAGCTATAAATATCAGTCTATATCAGCTGGAAATATCAGTCTATTTCAACTGTTGATATCAGTCTATATCAGCTATAAAAATCAGTCGATCTCAGCTGAACATATCAGTCTATATCAGCTGAAAATATCAGTCTATATCAGCTGTAAATATCAGTCTATATCAGCTGAAAATATCAGTCTATATCAGCTGAAAATATCAGTCTATATCAGCTGGAAATATCAGTCTATATCAGCTGAAAATGTCAGTCTATATCAGCTAAAATATCAGTCTATTTCAACTGTTGATATCAGTCTATATCAGCTGAAAATATCAGTCTATATCAGCTGTGAATATCAGTCTATATCAGCTGTAAATATCAGTCTATATCAGCTGAAAATATCAGTCTATATCAGCGTAAAATATCAGTCTATATCAGCTGGAAATATCAGTGTATATCAGCTGTAAATATCAGTGTATATCAGCTGAAAATATTAGTCTATATCAGCTGAAAATATTAGTCTATATCAGCTGGAAATGTCAGCTGAAAGTATCAGTCTATGTCAGCTGTAAATACCAGTCTATGTCAGCTGTAAACATCAGTCTATTTCAGCTGTATCAGTCTACATCAGTTGTAAATATCAGTGTATATCAGCTGTATGTATCAGTCTAGATCAGCTATAAAAATCAGTCGATCTCAGCTGAACATATCAGTCTATATCAGCTGTAAACATCAGTCTATTTCAGCTGTTAATATCAGTCTATATCAGCTATGAATATCAGTCTTTGTTAGCTGTAATTATCAGTCTGTATCTGCTGTAAATATCAGTCTATATAAGCTGTAAATATAAGTGTATATCAGCTGTAAATATCTGCCTTAATCAGCTGTAAATATCAGTCTATATCAGCTGAAATATCAGTCTATTTCAACTGTTGATATCAGTCTATATCAGCTGAAAATATCAGTCTATATCAGCTGAAAATATCAGTCTATATCAGCTATAAATATCAGTCTATATCAGCTGGAAATATCAGTCTATATCAGCTGGAAATATCAGTCTATATCAGCTGGAAATATCAGTCTATTTCAACTGTTGATATCAGTCTATATCAGCTGAAAATATCAGTCTATATCAGCTGAAAATATCAGTCTATATCAGCTATAAATATCAGTCTATATCAGCTGGAAATATCAGTCTATATCAGCTGTGAATATCAGTCTATATCAGCTGTGAATATCAGTCTATATCAGCTGTGAATATCAGTCTATATCAGCTATAAATATCTTTCTATATCAGCTGAAAATATCAGTCTATATCAGCTGAAAATATCAGTCTATATCAGCTATAAATATCAGTCTATATCAGCTGGAAATATCAGTCTATATCAGCTGGAAATATCAGTCTATATCAGCTATAAATATCAGTCTATATCAGCTGGAAATATCAGTCTATTTCAACTGTTGATATCAGTCTATATCAGCTGAAAATATCAGTCTAAATCAGCTGAAAATATCAGTCTATATCAGCTATAAATATCAGTCTATATCAGCTGGAAATATCAGTCTGTATCAGCTGGAAATATCAGTCTATATCAGCTGTGAATATCAGTCTATATCAGCTATAAATATCAGTCTATATCAGCTGGAAATATCAGTCTATATCAGCTGGAAATATCAGTCTATATCAGCTATAAATATCAGTCTATATCAGCTGGAAATATCAGTCTATATCAGCTGTAAATATCAGTCTATATCAGCTGAAAATATCAGTCTATATCAGCTGGAAATATCAGTCTATATCAGCTGGAAATATCAGTGTATATCAGCTGTAAATATCAGTGTATATCAGCTGTATGTATCAGTCTATATCAGCTATAAAAATCAGTCGATCTCAGCTGAACATATCAGTCTATATCAGCTGAAAATATCAGTCTATATCAGCTGTAAATATCAGTCTATATCAGCTGAAAATATCAGTCTATATCAGCTGAAAATATCAGTCTATATCAGCTGGAAATATCAGTCTATATCAGCTGAAAATGTCAGTCTATATCAGCTAAAATATCAGTCTATTTCAACTGTTGATATCAGTCTATATCAGCTGAAAATATCAGTCTATATCAGCTGTGAATATCAGTCTATATCAGCTGTAAATATCAGTCTATATCAGCTGAAAATATCAGTCTATATCAGCGTAAAATATCAGTCTATATCAGCTGGAAATATCAGTGTATATCAGCTGTAAATATCAGTGTATATCAGCTGAAAATATTAGTCTATATCAGCTGAAAATATTAGTCTATATCAGCTGGAAATGTCAGCTGAAAGTATCAGTCTATGTCAGCTGTAAATACCAGTCTATGTCAGCTGTAAACATCAGTCTATTTCAGCTGTATCAGTCTACATCAGTTGTAAATATCAGTGTATATCAGCTGTATGTATCAGTCTAGATCAGCTATAAAAATCAGTCGATCTCAGCTGAACATATCAGTCTATATCAGCTGTAAACATCAGTCTATTTCAGCTGTTAATATCAGTCTATATCAGCTATGAATATCAGTCTTTGTTAGCTGTAATTATCAGTCTGTATCTGCTGTAAATATCAGTCTATATAAGCTGTAAATATAAGTGTATATCAGCTGTAAATATCTGCCTTAATCAGCTGTAAATATCAGTCTATATCAGCTGGAAATATCAGTCCATATCAGCTGGAAGTGTCAGATGTAAGTATCAGTGTATATCTGCTGTAAGTATCAGTCTATGTCAGCTGCAAATATCAGTATATATCAGCTGAAAATATCAGTCTATTTCAGCCGTAAGTATCGGTCTATATAAGCTGTTTATATCAGTCTATATCAGCAACATATATTGGCCTATATCAGCTGTAAATATCATTCTATATCAGCTGTAAATATCTTTCTATATCAGCTGTAAATGTCAGTCTATATCAGCTGGGACTGTCAGTCTATATCAGCTGAAAATATCAGTCTATGTCAGATGTAGATATCTGTCTATTTCAGCTGTAAATGTCAGTCTATATCAGCTGTAGCTATCAGTCTATATTAGCTGCAAAAATCAGTCTATATAAGCTGTAAATATCAGTCTACATCAGCTGTAACCATCCGTCTAAATCAGCTGCAAATATCGGTCTATATCAGCTGTAAATATCGGTCTACATCAGCTGTTGATATCAGTCCATATCAGCTGTAAATATCAGTCTACATCAGCTGGAAATATCAGTCTATATCATCTGTAAAAGTCTATATCAGCTGAAAGTATCAGTCTATGTCAGCTGTAAACATCAGTCTATTTCAGCTGTTAATATCAGTCTATATCAGCTGTGAATATCCGTCTATATCAGCTGTAAATGTCTATCTATATAAGCTGGGAATGTAAGTCTATGCCAGCTGTAGATATCTGTCTATATCAGCTGTAAATATCAGTCTTTGTTAGCTGTAATTATCAGTCTGTATCAGCTGTAGATATCAGTCTATATAAGCTGTAAATATAAGTTTATATCAGCTGAAAATATCAGTCTATTTCAGCCATAAGTATCAGTCTATATGAGCCGTTTATATCAGTGTATATCAGCAACATATATTGGCCTATATCAGCTGTAAATATCAGTCAATGTCAGCTGTAGATATCCATCTATATCATCTGTAAATGTCAGTCTATATCAGCTGTTAATATCAGTCTATGTCAGATGTAGATATCCATCTATATCATCTGTAAATATCAGTCTATATCAGCTGGAAATATCATTCTATATCAGCTGTTAATATCAGTCTATGTCAGCTGTAGATATCCATCTATATCATCTGTAAATATCAGTCTATATCAGCTGGAAATATCATTCTATATCAGCTGTTAATATCAGTCTATGTCAGCTGTAGATATCCATCTATATCATCTGTAAATGTCAGTCTATATCAGCTGGAAATATTGGTCTATATCAGCTCTTAATATCAGTCTATGTCAGATGTAGATATCGGTGAATTTCAGCTGTAAATGTCACTCTATTGAGCTGGGAATGTCAGTCTATATCAGCTGTAAATATCAGTCTATGTCAGCTGTAGATATCCATCTATATCATCTGTAAATGTCAGTCTATATCAGCTGTATGTTTCAGTCCATATCAGCTGAAAATATCAGTCTATATCAGCTATAAATATCAGTCTATATCAGCTGTTAATATCAGTCTATATCAGCTGCAAATATCGGTCTATATAAGCTGTAAATATCAGTCTATATCATCTGTTAATATCAGTCTATATCAGCTGTCAATTTCGGTCTACATCAGCTGTCAATACTGGTCTATGTCAGCTTTTATTTCCGATCTCTATCACCTGCAAATATTGTTCTTTTTCAGGTTCCTGCTGGGGGTATTAGTCCCTCTCATATATTTTTATTTTGTACAGAGTCTTCCCGCTCTGCGTTATGGAGCTCAGGGGAGGATGTTCCAGAACCAGATCCCTCTACTACCTGGTGAGACCATTCAGACCACAGGTGAGTAGATGTTTCGTTTCCATCTCTCTTTATCACTTTACCACTTTATCTCCCTCCTGTTTTAACGATCCAGTCATGTGGTCTGTTCCAGTGAAAGATGTGATGTACATCTGCCCATTCAGTGGCCTGGTCAACGGGACGTTGACCATCACAGACTATAAACTTTACTTCAGCAGCACTGATGTGGTAACAAAAGAGCCTGTATTTACCCTTCTCTGTTGTTTTAAATTTTTAAGTATGTTTGAGTCTGTTAGTTATTGGTGTCTATGTGATTTCAGCACTTTGTTCTGGATGTAAACCTTGGTGTTATCAGCAGACAGGAAACCATTGGTGTCCCAAACCAGGGGGAGAACACCAAGGGCCTGGAGCTGGTCTGTAAGGTCTGTTAGAAGTGTTTCTTTCCTATTTTTTTAAATTAAGTTTTTAAGAGTGTAGTCTTACGTCCGTGATAGTCTCAGGCATTAACCAGTGAAGTCTTATATCCCTGATAGTCTCAGGCATAAACCAACGAAGTCTTACGTCCCTGATAGTCTCAGGCATAAACAAGTGGAGTCTTACATCCCTGATAGTCTCAGGCATAATCCAGTGAAGTCTTACGTCCCTGATAGTCTCAGGTATAAACCAATGAAGTTTTACGTCCCTGATAGTCTCAGGTATGATCCAGTGAAGTCTTATATCCCTGATAGTCTCAGGCATAAACCAATGAAGTCTTATGTCCCTTAAATTCTCAGGCATAAACCAGTGGAGTCTTACGTCCCTGATAGTCTCAGGTATAATCCAGTGAAGTCTTACGTCCCTGATAGTCTCAGGTATAAACCAATGAAGTTTTACGTCCCTGATAGTCTCAGGTATGATCCAGTGAAGTCTTATATCCCTGATAGTCTCAGGCATAAACCAATGAAGTCTTATGTCCCTTAAATTCTCAGGCATAAACCAGTGGAGTCTTACGTCCCTGATAGTCTCAGGTATAATCCAGTGAAGTCTTACGTCCCTGATAGCGTCAGGTATAATCCAGTGAAGTCTTACGTCCTTGATAGTCTCAGGCATAAACCAGTGAAGTCTTACGTCCTTGATAGTCTCAGGTATAAACCAATGAAGTCTTACGTCCCTGATAGTCTCAGGTATAATCCAGTGGAATCTTACGTCCCTGATAGCGTTATGTATAATCCAGTGAAGTCTTACGTCCATGATAGTCTCAGGTATAAACCAATGAAGTCTTACGTCCCTTAAATTCTCAGGCATAATCCAGTGAAGTCTTACGTCCATGATAGTCTCAGGTATAAACCAATGAAGTCTTACGTCCCTGATAGTCTCAGGTATAATCCAGTGAAGTCTTATATCCTTGATAGTCTCAGGTATAATCCAGTGAAGTCTTATATCCTTGATAGTCTCAGGTATAATCCAGTAAGGTCTTATATCCCTGACAGTCTCAGGCATAAACCAATGAAGTTTTACGTCCCTGATAGTCTCAGGTATAATCCAGTGAAGTCTTATATCCTTGATAGTCTCAGGTATAATCCAGTGAAGTCTTATATCCTTGATAGTCTCAGGTATAATCCAGTGAAGTCTTATATCCTTGATAGTCTCAGGCATAAACCAGTGGAATCTTACGTCCCTGATAGTGTCAGGTTTAATCCAGTAAGGTCTTATATCCCTGACAGTCTCAGGCATAAACCAATGAAGTTTTACGTCCCTGATAGTCTCAGGTATAATCCAATGAAGTCTTATATCCTTGATAGTCTCAGGTATAATCCAGTGAAGTTTTACGTCCCTGATAGTCTCAGGTATAATCCAGTGAAGTCTTATATCCTTGATAGTCTCAGGTATAATCCAGTGAAGTTTTACATCCTTGATAGTCTCAGGTATAATCCAGTGAAGTTTTACATCCTTGATAGTCTCAGGTATAATCCAGTGAAGTTTTACATCCTTGATAGTCTCAGGTATAATCCAGTGAAGTTTTACATCCTTGATAGTCTCAGGTATAATCCAGTGAAGTCTTATATCCTTGATAGTCTCAGGTATAAACCAATGAAGTTTTACGTCCCTGATAGTCTCAGGTATAATCCAGTAAGGTCTTATATCCCTGACAGTCTCAGGCATAAACCAATGAAGTTTTACGTCCCTGATAGTCTCAGGTATAATCCAGTGAAGTCTTATATCCTTGATAGTCTCAGGTATAATCCAGTGAAGTCTTATATCCTTGATAGTCTCAGGTATAATCCAGTGAAGTTTTACGTCCCTGATAGTCTCAGGTATAATCCAGTGAAGTTTTACGTCCTTGATAGTCTCAGGTATAATCCAGTGAAGTCTTATATCCTTGATAGTCTCAGGTATAATCCAGTGAAGTCTTATATCCTTGATAGTCTCAGGTATAATCCAGTGAAGTCTTACGTCCTTGGTAGTCTCAGGTATAATCCAGTGAAGTCTTACGTCCCTGATAGTCTCAGGTATAATCCAGTGAAGTCTTACGTCCTTGGTAGTCTCAGGTATAATCCAGTGAAGTCTTACGTCCCTGATAGTCTCAGGTATAATCCAGTGAAGTCTTACGTCCTTGATAGTCTCAGGTATAATCCAGTGAAGTCTTACGTCCCTGATAGTCTCAGGTATGAACCAGTGAGGTACCAATGATCATTTCCACTGGCAGTCACTGTCATATCATTAATTCTAATTATTTTCATGTTTCAGGTATGAACCAGTGAAGTACTAATGATCATTTCCAATGGCAGTCACTGTCATATCATTAATTCTAATTATTTTCATGTTTCAGGACATGAGGAGTCCGAGGTTTGCCTATAAGACTGAGGAGAATCATCCTGATGTGGTTCAGCTCATCGCCAAACACGCATTCCCTCTTTCTCATAACCTGGTCTGTCTCAGTTTGTACACATCATTCATGCAGTGAATGACTCATTAATGGGACTTTTAAAGAAGTATTTTAAGTTTAGATGTTTGAACCAGCGCTGCTGAGTCATACCTTATATGATGACTTATCGAACTTAGACAATGAAGCTCAAAGCAGAGAATTATTTAGATAATAATGATATAGAAAAAGTGGTAATCTGAATAATTGTGTGCTCCTCCAGCCACTGTTCGCCTTCCTTTATAAAGAACAGTTTCCTGTGGATGGCTGGAAGGTGTATGACCCCACGGCCGAGTACAGACGACAGGTAAGGACATGTCTGACCATGAAACGATGACAGAATGGCCACATACAAGACGCTGGGAATCAGAACTAAAACTGAGACTCAGCACTGACAGGAGTGTAAAGAAATAGAACAACATATTAACACCATCATGCTCTTATTGGATGTGACCTGTCCTCTCCTGTCCTGTCCTCTCCTCTCCCCTCCGCTCCTCTCCTCTCCTCTCCCATCCTGTCCCATCCTCTCCTCTCCTGTCCCATCCTGTCCCCTTCCCTCCTCTCCTCTCCTCTCCTCTCCTCTCCCATCCTGTCCCATCCTCTCCTCTCCTGTCCCATCCTGTCCCCTCCTCTCCTTTCCTGTCCCGTCATGTCCCATCCTGTCCTCTCTGCTCCTGCCCTGTCCTGTCCGGTCACACCCCATCCCGTCTTCTCCTCTCCTCTCCTGTCCCATCCTCTGCTCTCCTCTCCTGTCCCGTCATGTCCCATCCTCTGCCCTCCTCTCCTGTCCCGTCATGTCCCATCCTCTGCTCTCCTCTCCTGTCCCGTCATGTCCTATCCTCTGCTCTCCTCTCCTGTCCTCTCCTGTCCCATCCTCCCCTCTCCTCTCCTGTCCCATCCTGTCCTCTCCTCTCCTCTGCTCTCCTTTCCTCTCCTGTCCCATCCTGTCCTCTCCTCTGCTATCCTCTCCCGTCATGTCCCATCCTCTCCTCTCCTCTCCTGTCCCTTCATGTCCCATCCTCTCCTCTCCTCTCCTGTCCCTTCATGTCCCATCCTCTCCTCTCCTCTCCTGTCCCTTCATGTCCCATCCTCTCCTCTCTTCTCCTGTCCCTTCATGTCCCATCCTCTCCTCTCCTCTCCTGTTCTGTCCTCTGGTGTCTTCCAGGGTCTCCCTAACGAGAGCTGGACCATCAGTAAAGTAAACAGCAGCTATGAGCTCTGTGACACCTATCCATCTACCCTGGTCATCCCCACCAACATCAGTGACGAGGACGTCCGACGGGTCGCCACCTTCAGGGCCAAACACAGAATCCCTGTCAGTACCAGGGACAGGAATGTCCTATCACCACTGAAGAATTGACTCAAACTGTAAACACTGAAGTTATTTCCATGTCTTCCTGAAGAGCTCTCAGCTGAACATTTTCCCATCCCTGCCCCAACCAGGTTCTGTCGTGGATCCATCCGGAATCTCAGGCCACCATTGTGCGCTGCAGCCAGCCGTTAGTCGGTCCAACAGACCGCCGCTGTAAAGAGGACGAACGCTACCTTCAGATAATCATGGACGCCAATGCTCAGTCACACAAACTCAGCATCTTTGATGCCCGCCAGAGCAGTGTGGCGCTCAGCAACAAGGTCGGTCGAGGTCACATCTCTCTGTCCCTTTGTTTCTTTGTCCAGTAACTCCTCCTCCTGTAACTCTTCCTCCTATAACTCCTCCTCCTGTGACTCTTCCTCCTGTAACTCCTCCTCCTGTGACTCTTCCTCCTGTAACTCCTCCTCCTGTGACTCTTCCTCCTGTAACTCCTCCTCCTGTAACTCTTCCTCCTGTAACTCCTCCTCCGGTAACTACTCCTTCTGTAACTCCTCCTCCTGTAACACTTTGTCCTGTAACTCCTCCTACTGTAACTACTCCTTCTGTAACTCCTCCTCCAGTAACTCTTCCTCCTGTCACTCCTCCTCCAGTTACTCCTCCTCCTGTAACTCTTCCTTCTGTAACTCCTCCTACTGTAACTCTTCCTCCTGTAACTCTTCCTTCTCTAACTCCTCCTACTGTAACTCTTCCTCCTGTAACTCCTCCTCCTGTAACTCTATCTCCTGTAACTCCTCCTCCAGTAACTCTTCCTCCTGTAACTCTTCCTCCTGTAACTCTTCCTCCAGTAACTCCTCCTCCTGTAACTCTTCCTCCTGTAACTCCTCCTCCTGTAACTCTTCCTCCTGTAACTCCTCCTACTGTAACTCTTCCTCCTGTAACTCTTCCTTCTCTAACTCCTCCTACTGTAACTCTTCCCCCTGTAACTCCTCCTTCTGTAACTCTATCTCCTGTAACTCCTCCTCCAGTAACTCTTCCTCCTGTAACTCTTCCTCCTGTAACTCTTCCTCCAGTAACTCCTCCTCCTGTAACTCTTCCTCCTGTAACTCCTCCTCCTGTAACTCTTCCTCCTGTAACTCCTCCTCCAGTAACTCTTCCTCCTGTAACTCCTCCTCCAGTAACTCTTCCTCCTGTAACTCCTCCTCCTGTAACTCTTTCTCCTGTAACTCCTCCTCCAGTAACTCTTCCTCCTGTAACTCCTCCTCCTGTCACTCCTCCTACTGTCACTCCTCCTCCTGTAACTCTTCCTCCTGTAACTCTTCCTCCAGTAACTCCTCCTCCAGTAACTCTTCCTCCTGTAACTCCTCCTCCTGTGACTCCTTCTCCTGTAACTCTTCCTCCTGTAACTCTTCCTCCAGTAACTCTTCCTCCTGTAACTCCTCCTCCTGTAACTCTTCCTCCATTAACTCCTCCTCCTGTAACTCCTCCTCCTGTCACTCCTCCTACTGTCACTCCTCCTCCTGTAACTCTTCCTCCTGTAACTCTTCCTCCAGTAACTCCTCCTCCAGTAACTCTTCCTCCTGTAACTCCTCCTCCTGTGACTCCTTCTCCTGTAACTCTTCCTCCTGTAACTCTTCCTCCAGTAACTCTTCCTCCTGTAACTCTTCCTCCTGTAACTCTTCCTCCTGTAACCCTTCCTCCTGTAACTCTTCCTACAGTAACTCCTCCACCTGTAACTCCTCCTCCTGTAACTCCTCCTCTGTAACTCTTCCTCCTGTAACTTTTCCTCCTGTAACTCTTCCTCTTGTAACTCCTCCTCCTGTAACTCTTCCTCTTGTAACTCCTCCTCCTGTAACTCCTCTTCCTGTAACTCTTCCTCCTGTAACTACTCCTCCTGTAACTCCTCCTCCTGTAACTCTTCCTCCTGTAACTCCTTCTCCTGTAACTCTTCCTCCTGTAACTCCTCCAGTAACTCTTCCTCCTGTAACTTCTCCTCCTGTAACTCCTCCTCCTGTAACTTCTCCTCCTGTAACTCTTCCTCCAGTAACTCCTCCTCCTGTAACTTCTCCTCCTGTAACTCCTCCTCCTGTAACTTCTCCTCCTGTTACTCCTCCTACTGTAACTCTTCCTCCTGTAACTCTTCCTTCTGTAACTCCTTCTCCTGTAACTCCTCCTCCTGTAACTCTTCCTCCTGTAACTCCTCCTCCTGCAACTCCTTCTCCAGTAACTCCTTCTCCTGTAACTCCTCATCCTGTAACTCTTCCTCCAGTAACTCCTCTTCCTGTAACTCTTTCCTCTTTACCTCCTTCTGTAACTAGTCCTGTAACTCCTCTTTCTTTTACTCCTTTTCCTGTAACTCCTCCTTCTGTAACTCTTCCCTCTTTAACTCCTTTTCCTGTTCCTCCTGTAACTCCTTCTTCTGTAACTCTTCCCTCTTTACCTCCTTCTGTAACTAGTCCTGTAACTCCCTCTTCTTTAACTCCTTTTCCTGTAACTCCTCCTTCTGTAACTCTTCCTCCTGTAACTCCTCCTACTGTAACTCTTCCTCCAGTACCTCCGACTCCTGTAACTCTTTCCTCTTTACCTCCTTCTGTAACTAGTCCTGTAACTCCTCTTTCTTTTACTCCTTTTCCTGTAACTCCTCCTTCTGTAACTCTTCCCTCTTTAACTCCTTTTCCTGTTCCTCCTGTAACTCCTTCTTCTGTAACTCTTCCCTCTTTACCTCCTTCTGTAACTAGTCCTGTAACTCCCTCTTCTTTAACTCCTTTTCCTGTAACTCCTCCTTCTGTAACTCTTCCTCCTGTAACTCCTCCTACTGTAACTCTTCCTCCAGTACCTCCGACTCCTGTAACTCTTCCCTCCTTAACTCCTTTTCCTGTAACAGCTCCTTCTGTAACTCCTCCTCCTGTAAATTCTCCTTCTGTAACTCCTCCTTCTGGAACTCTTCCCTCTTTAACTCCTTTTCCTGTTCCTCCTGTAACTCCTTCTTCTGTAACTCTTCCCTCTTTACCTCCTTCTGTATCTAGTCCTGTAACTTCTCCTCCTGTAACTCCTCCTTCTGTAACTCTTCCTCCTGTAACTCCTCCTACTGTAACTCTTCCTCCAGTACCTCCGACTCCTGTAACTCTTCCCTCCTTAACTCCTTTTCCTGTAACAGCTCCTTCTGTAACTCCTCCGTCTGTAACTCCTCCTCCTGTAAATTCTCCTTCTGTAACTCCTCCTTCTGGAACTCTTCCCTCTTTAACTCCTTTTCCTGTAACAGCTCCTCCTGTAACTTCTCCTTCTGTAACTCTTCCTCCAGTAACTTCTCCTTCTGTAACTCCTCCTCCTGTAACTTCTCCTCCTGTAACTTTTCCTCCTGTAACTCTTCCTCTTGTAACTCCTCCTCCTGTAACTACTCCTTCTGTAACTCTTCCCTCTTTACCTCCTTCTGTAACTAGTCCTGTAACTCCTCTTTCTTTAACTCCTTTTCCTGTAACTCCTCCTTCTGTAACTCTTCCCTCTTTAACTCCTTTTCCTGTTCCTCCTGTAACTCCTCCTACTGTAACTTCTCCTTCTCCTGTAACTCCTTCTTCTGTCACTCCTCCTCCTGTAACTCCTCCTACTGTAACTCCTCCTCCTGTCACTCCTCCTACTGTAACTCCTCCTCCAGTACCTCCTTCTCCTGTAACTCTTCCCTCTTTAACTCCTTTTCCTGTACCTGCTCCTCCTGTAACTCTTCCTCCAGTAACCTCTCCTTCTGTAACTCTTCCTCCAGTAACTTCTCCTTCTGTAACTCTTCCTCCTGTAACTTTTCCACCTGCTGTTACTCCTCCTCCAGTAACTCTTCCTCCTGGAACTCCTCCTTCTGTAACTCTTCTTACTGTAACTTCTCCAGGAACTCCTCCCTCTGTAACTTCTCCTCCTGCTTTTACTCTTCCTCCAGTAACTCCTCCTCCTGTAACTCTTCCTCCTGTAACTTTTCCTCCAGTAACTCCTCCTCCTGTAACTTCTCCTCCTGTAACTCTTCCTCCAGTAACTCCTCCTCCTGTAACTCTTCCTCCAGTAACTCCTCCTCCTGTAACTTCTCCTCCTGTAACTCCTCCTCCAGTAACTCTTCCTCCTGTAACTCTTCCTCCAGTAACTCCTCCTCCTGTAACTTCTCCTCCTGTAACTCCTCCTCCAGTAACTCTTCCTCCTGTAACTCTTCCTCCAGTAACTCCTCCTCCTGTAACTTCTCCTCCTGTAACTCCTCCAGTAACTCTTCCTCCTGTAACTTTTCCACCTGCTGTTACTCCTCCTCCAGTAACTCTTCCTCCTGGAACTCCTCCTTCTGTAACTCTTCTTACTGTAACTTCTCCAGGAACTCCTCCCTCTGTAACTCCTCCTCCTGCTGTTACTCTTCCTCCAGTAACTCCTCCTCCTGTAACTCCTCCTCCTGTAACTTCTCCTCCTGTAACTCTTCCTCCTGTAACTCTTCCTCCAGTAACTCCTCCTACTGTAACTCCTCCTCCAGTAACTCTTCCTCCTGTAACTCTTCCTCCTGTAACTCCTCCTCCTGTAACTCCTCCTCCAGTAACTCTTCCTCCAGTAACTCCTCCTCCTGTAACTCCTCCTCCAGTAACTCTTCCTCATGTAACTCTTCCTCCTGTAACTCCTCCTCCAGTAACTCTTCCTCCAGTAACTCTTCCTCCAGTAACTCCTCCTCCTGTAACTTCTCCTCCTGTAACTCCTCCTCCAGTAACTCTTCCTCCTGTAACTCTTCCTCCTGTAACTCCTCCTCCAGTAACTCTTCCTCCTGTAACTCTTCCTCCTGTAACTCTTCCTCCGGTTACTCCTCCTCCTGTAACTTCTCCTCCTGTAACTCTTCCTCCAGTAACTCCTCCTCCTGTAACTCTTCCTCCTGTAACTTTTCCTCCAGTAACTCCTCCTCCTGTAACTTCTCCTCCTGTAACTCTTCCTCCTGTAACTCTTCCTCCAGTAACTCCTCCTACTGTAACTCCTCCTCCTGTAACTTCTCCTCCTGTAACTCTTCCTCCAGTAACTCCTCCTCCTGTAACTCTTCCTCCAGTAACTCCTCCTCCTGTAACTTCTCCTCCTGTAACTCCTCCTCCAGTAACTCTTCCTCCTGTAACTCTTCCTCCAGTAACTCCTCCTCCTGTAACTTCTCCTCCTGTAACTCCTCCTCCAGTAACTCTTCCTCCTGTAACTCTTCCTCCAGTAACTCCTCCTCCTGTAACTTCTCCTCCTGTAACTCCTCCAGTAACTCTTCCTCCTGTAACTTTTCCACCTGCTGTTACTCCTCCTCCAGTAACTCTTCCTCCTGGAACTCCTCCTTCTGTAACTCTTCTTACTGTAACTTCTCCAGGAACTCCTCCCTCTGTAACTCCTCCTCCTGCTGTTACTCTTCCTCCAGTAACTCCTCCTCCTGTAACTCCTCCTCCTGTAACTTCTCCTCCTGTAACTCTTCCTCCTGTAACTCTTCCTCCAGTAACTCCTCCTACTGTAACTCCTCCTCCAGTAACTCTTCCTCCTGTAACTCTTCCTCCTGTAACTCCTCCTCCTGTAACTCCTCCTCCAGTAACTCTTCCTCCAGTAACTCCTCCTCCTGGAACTCCTCCTCCAGTAACTCTTCCTCATGTAACTCTTCCTCCTGTAACTCTTCCTCCTGTAACTCCTCCTCCTGTAACTCCTCCTCCAGTACCTCTTCCTCCAGTAACTCCTCCTCCTGTAACTCCTCCTCCAGTAACTCTTCCTCATGTAACTCTTCCTCCTGTAACTCCTCCTCCAGTAACTCTTCCTCCAGTAACTCTTCCTCCAGTAACTCCTCCTCCTGTAACTTCTCCTCCTGTAACTCCTCCTCCAGTAACTCTTCCTCCTGTAACTCTTCCTCCTGTAACTCCTCCTCCAGTAACTCTTCCTCATGTAACTCTTCCTCCTGTAACTCTTCCTCCAGTAACTCCTCCTCCTGTAACTTCTCCTCCTGTAACTCTTCCTCCTGTAACTCTTCCTCCTGTAACTCCTCCTCCAGTAACTCCTCCTCCTGTAACTCTTCCTCCTGTAACTTTTCCTCCAGTAACTCCTCCTCCTGTAACTTCTCCTCCTGTAACTCTTCCTCCAGTAACTCCTCCTCCTGTAACTCTTCCTCCAGTAACTCCTCCTCCTGTAACTTCTCCTCCTGTAACTCCTCCTCCAGTAACTCTTCCTCCTGTAACTCTTCCTCCAGTAACTCCTCCTCCTGTAACTTCTCCTCCTGTAACTTCTCCTCCTGTAACTCTTCCTCCAGTAACTCCTCCTACTGTAACTCCTCCTCCTGTAACTTCTCCTCCTGTAACTCTTCCTCCAGTAACTCCTCCTCCTGTAACTCTTCCTCCAGTAACTCCTCCTCCTGTAACTTCTCCTCCTGTAACTCCTCCTCCAGTAACTCTTCCTCCTGTAACTCTTCCTCCAGTAACTCCTCCTCCTGTAACTTCTCCTCCTGTAACTCCTCCTCCTGTAACTCTTCCTCCAGTAACTCCTCCTCCTGTAACTTCTCCTCCTGTAACTCCTCCTCCAGTAACTCTTCCTCCTGTAACTTTTCCACCTGCTGTTAACTCCTCCTCCAGTAACTCTTCCTCCTGTAACTCCTCCTCCAGTAACTCCTTCCTACTGTAACTTCCTCCTGTAACTCCTCCCTCCAGTAACTCCTCCTCCTGCTGTTACTCTTCCTCCAGTAACTCCTCCTGTAACTCCTAACTCTTCCTCCTGTAACTCTTCCTCCAGTAACTCCTCCTACTGTAACTCCTCCTCCAGTAACTCTTCCTCCTGTAACTCTTCCTCCTGTAACTCCTCCTCCTGTAACTCCTCCTCCAGTAACTCTTCCTCCAGTAACTCCTCCTCCTGTAACTGCTCCTCCTGTAACTCCTCCTCATGTAACTAATCCTCCTGTAACTCCTCCTCCAGTAACTCTTCCTCCAGTAACTCTTCCTCCAGTAACTCCTCCTCCTGTAACTTCTCCTCCTCTAACTCCTCCTCCAGTAACTCTTCCTCCTGTAACTCTTCCTCCTGTAACTCCTCCTCCAGTAACTCTTCCTCCTGTAACTTCTCCTCCTGTAACTCTTCCTCCAGTAACTCCTCCTCCTGTAACTTCTCCTCCTGTAACTCCTCCTCTTGTAACTTCTCCTCCTGTAACTCTTCCTCCAGTAACTCCTCCTCCTGTAACTTCTCCTCCTGTAACTCTTCCTCCAGTAACTCCTCCTCCTGTAACTTCTCCTCCTGTAACTCCTCCTCCAGTAACTCCTCCTCCTGTAACTTCTCCTCCTGTAACTCTTCCTCCAGTAACTCCTCCTCCTGTAACTTCTCCTCCTGTAACTCCTCCTCCAGTAACTCCTCCTCCTGTAACTTCTCCTCCTGTAACTCCTCCTCCAGTAACTCCTCCTCCTGTAACTTCTCCTCCTGTAACTCTTCCTCCAGTAACTCCTCCTCCTGTAACTTCTCCTCCTGTAACTCCTCCTACAGTAACTCCTCCTCCTGTAACTTCTCCTCCTGTAACTCCTCCTCCAGTAACTCCTCCTCCTGTAACTCTTCCTCCTGTAACTTCTCCTCCTGTAACTCCTCCTCCAGTAACTCTTCCTCCTGTAACTTTTCCTCCTGTAACTCTTCCTCCAGTAACTCCTTCTCCTGTAACTCTTCCTCCTGTAACTCCTCCTCCTGTAACTCTTCCTCCAGTAACTCCTTCTCCTGTAACTCTTCCTCCTGTAACTCCTCCTCCTGTAACTCTTCCTCCAGTAACTCCTTCTCCTGTAACTCTTCCTCCAGTAACTCCTCCTCCTGTAACTTCTCCTCCTGTAACTCCTCCTCCAGTAACTCTTCCTCCAGTAACTTTTCCTCCTGTAACTCTTCCTCCAGTAACTCCTTCTCCTGTAACTCTTCCTCCAGTAACTCCTTCTCCTGTAACTCTTCCTCCAGTAACTCCTCCTCCTGTAACTTCTCCTCCTGTAACTCCTCCTCCAGTAACTCTTCCTCCTGTAACTCTTCCTCCAGTAACTCCTCCTCCTGTAACTTCTCCTCCTGTAACTCCTCCTCCTGTAACTCCTCCTCCAGTAACTCTTCCTCCAGTAACTCCTCCTCCTGTAACTCCTCCTCCAGTAACTCTTCCTCATGTAACTCTTCCTCCTGTAACTCCTCCTCCAGTAACTCTTCCTCCAGTAACTCTTCCTCCAGTAACTCCTCCTCCTGTAACTTCTCCTCCTGTAACTCCTCCTCCAGTAACTCTTCCTCCTGTAACTCTTCCTCCTGTAACTCCTCCTCCAGTAACTCTTCCTCATGTAACTCTTCCTCCTGTAACTCTTCCTCCAGTAACTCCTCCTCCTGTAACTTCTCCTCCTGTAACTCTTCCTCCTGTAACTCCTCCTCCTGTAACTTCTCCTCCTGTAACTCCTCCTCTTGTAACTTCTCCTCCTGTAACTCTTCCTCCAGTAACTCCTCCTCCTGTAACTTCTCCTCCTGTAACTCTTCCTCCAGTAACTCCTCCTCCTGTAACTTCTCCTCCTGTAACTCCTCCTCCAGTAACTCCTCCTCCTGTAACTTCTCCTCCTGTAACTCTTCCTCCAGTAACTCCTCCTCCTGTAACTTCTCCTCCTGTAACTCCTCCTACAGTAACTCCTCCTCCTGTAACTTCTCCTCCTGTAACTCTTCCTCCAGTAACTCCTCCTCCTGTAACTTCTCCTCCTGTAACTCCTCCTCCAGTAACTCCTCCTCCTGTAACTTCTCCTCCTGTAACTCTTCCTCCAGTAACTCCTCCTCCTGTAACTTCTCCTCCTGTAACTCCTCCTACAGTAACTCCTCCTCCTGTAACTTCTCCTCCTGTAACTCCTCCTCCAGTAACTCCTCCTCCTGTAACTCTTCCTCCTGTAACTTCTCCTCCTGTAACTCCTCCTCCAGTAACTCTTCCTCCTGTAACTTTTCCTCCTGTAACTCTTCCTCCAGTAACTCCTTCTCCTGTAACTCTTCCTCCTGTAACTCCTCCTCCTGTAACTCTTCCTCCAGTAACTCCTTCTCCTGTAACTCTTCCTCCTGTAACTCCTCCTCCTGTAACTCTTCCTCCAGTAACTCCTTCTCCTGTAACTCTTCCTCCAGTAACTCCTCCTCCTGTAACTTCTCCTCCTGTAACTCCTCCTCCAGTAACTCTTCCTCCAGTAACTTTTCCTCCTGTAACTCTTCCTCCAGTAACTCCTTCTCCTGTAACTCTTCCTCCAGTAACTTCTCCTCCTGTAACTATTCCTCCAGTAACTCCTCCTCCTGTAACTTCTCCTCCTGTAACTCCTCCTCCAGTAACTCTTCCTCCTGTAACTCTTCCTCCAGTAACTCCTCCTCCTGTAACTTCTCCTCCTGTAACTCCTCCTACAGTAACTCCTCCTCCTGTAACTTCTCCTCCTGTAACTCTTCCTCCAGTAACTCCTCCTCCTGTAACTTCTCCTCCTGTAACTCCTCCTCCAGTAACTCCTCCTCCTGTAACTTCTCCTCCTGTAACTCTTCCTCCAGTAACTCCTCCTGTAACTTCTCCTCCTGTAACTCCTCCTGCAACTCCTCCACCTGTAACTCCTCCTCCTGTAACTACTCCTCCTGTAACTCCTCCTCCTGTAACTCGTCCTCCTGTAACTTCTCCTCCTGTAACTCCTCCTCCAGTAACTCCTCCTCCTGTAACTTCTCCTCCTGTAACTCCTCCTCCTGTAACTCCTCCTCCAGTAACTCTTCCTCCTGTAACTTTTCCTCCTGTAACTCTTCCTCCAGTAACTCCTTCTCCTGTAACTCTTCCTCCTGTAACTCCTCCTCCTGTAACTCTTCCTCCAGTAACTCCTTCTCCTGTAACTCTTCCTCCAGTAACTCCTCCTCCTGTAACTTCTCCTCCTGTAACTCCTCCTCCAGTAACTCTTCCTCCAGTAACTTTTCCTCCTGTAACTCTTCCTCCAGTAACTCCTTCTCCTGTAACTCTTCCTCCAGTAACTCCTTCTCCTGTAACTCTTCCTCCAGTAACTTCTCCTCCTGTAACTCTTCCTCCAGTAACTCCTCCTCCTGTAACTTCTCCTCCTGTAACTCCTCCTCCAGTAACTCTTCCTCCTGTAACTCTTCCTCCAGTAACTCCTCCTCCTGTAACTTCTCCTCCTGTAACTCCTCCTCCAGTAACTCTTCCTCCTGTAACTCTTCCTCCAGTAACTCCTCCTCCTGTAACTTCTCCTCCTGTAACTCCTCCAGTAACTCTTCCTCCTGTAACTCTTCCTCCTGTAACTCCTCCTCCTGTAACTTCTCCTCCTGTAACTCCTCCTCCTGTAACTTCTCCTCCTGTAACTCTTCCTCCAGTAACTCCTCCTCCTGTAACTTCTCCTCCTGTAACTCTTCCTCCAGTAACTCCTCCTCCTGTAACTTCTCCTCCTGTAACTCCTCCTCCAGTAACTCCTCCTCCAGTAACTCCTTCTCCTGTAACTCTTCCTCCAGTAACTCCTCCTCCTGTAACTTCTCCTCCTGTAACTCTTCCTCCAGTAACTCCTCCTCCTGTAACTTCTCCTCCTGTAACTCTTCCTCCAGTAACTCCTCCTCCTGTAACTCTTCCTCCTGTAACTCTTCCTCCAGTAACTCCTCCTCCTGTAACTCCTCCTCCTGTAACTCTTCCTCCAGTAACTCCTTCTCCTGTAACTCTTCCTCCTGTAACTCCTCCTCCTGTAACTCCTCCTCCAGGCGAAGGACGGTGGGTTTGAGAGCGAGAGTTTTTACCCAAACGTGGAGCTGAACTTCCTGGAGATCCCCAACATCCACGTGATCCGGGAGTCTCTGAGGAAGGTGAAGGATGTGGTCTACCCAACCATCGATGAGACTCACTGGCACTCCAACATTGACCAGACCCACTGGCTTGAGTACATACGGGTAAGTAAATCAAAACATAGATTAATAAATATGTAAATAAATGAACACACCAGCTCCATATTTTGGCCTGAAATACAGAACTAAACTGCTGTGAGAACCTATTCCATTTTTAATTGTAGATTTAAGAATCTAAATGTGTGTAAAAAGGCCTAATTTTTGGCTTGTGCATCAGGTCTGGTGAAAAAATGTTTTTTTAGGGGTTTCCACTAAAAATTTTAGGAATTGCCTTGACAGTGCCCTCTAACAGTTAAAGCCCCCCCTTTGACTTTGTCCAGTGTTTTTTATATTTTGTGTGCTGATGCATCTTGGGGAGATCTACAAAAAAGCCTCCTGAGTCCCTCCGCTATCTCCAACAGGAAATCTGCCATGTTGAAGAAATTAGCAAAATTATTATTACTACTATTATTATTTTTGGCCATTGCAAGGGGTCCTTTGAAGATTAACTCCTCTGACAGCGTTCATCCAACCAAGCTGAATTTTGGTATACTGTCAGAAGAGACATGAATGATCAAAACTTATTTAGAACTTTCTCATTGGTCTTAAGTAGGACTGCAGTAATAGCTGCAGTGATCGATTCTTCTGACTATTAATCTAGTACTCTAATAAGAAATGTTGCATTTTTTTAATCAGTCACTTTTGCTTTTTCAAGAGAAGTAGTTCTAGACAAATGAGAAAAGAAGCTGGGTCCCTTAAATGTACTACTTCTATATTAAAAATTGGTATTAACAGGTTCTCTAAAGAAAATATATTTTACAAAGTGCAATGATGTTCTGATGACAGTTTACATTTCTTAAAGTTACGAGGAAAGGAAGTTAAATAATGACATTAGATTAAGCCATATTTAGGGTTTTAGGGATCCTTCACCAGGAATTGTTTGGTGCCAACACTTTTTTTCTTTCATTGTAGTTTATTTCTATTCTCCAAGTTGTCATTAAAGTAAAGGAACACTGAATCATTTTAAAATCCTCTATTTTATGCATGAATGTAATATTTCACTTCTCTTTCTCTTCCCTCGTAATTTTCACGCCTTGTATCATGCATGTTACATTGTAGTAACAGCCACACAGGAATACAGGACTGATTTAGCGGGCAGATAATTTGCCTCGCATATATTTCAAGAAACAGGAAATTGTTAATAACTCAGCCGTGCATAGTCCAATCTGACTCAGACTTCCTGTGTATAATGAGGGACAAGCCTTGTACACATTTACATGGCAAAACTTTGTACAGATAATAGTGCCTCCTTGTGGTGACAGTAAATACCATGTTTTACATTAGAAACCACTGTTCTCAAATGATTTGAGGTATTCACCTCAAATAAGTGTCAGGTAGGAGTTAAGATGTTGGTGCAGCACTGTACAAAAATCTGAGTTTTAGAAAGAGGGTGTGGCTGTTGCATGATGGCAAACATGAATAGCCATAACTCAGCTGAATTTCATCATGCCTGAACAAGAATTTCCTCTTTCTGTCTTTGTGGCGTGTAGTTACTGTTACTATAAACATGTGAGTTATCATCATATAAACCACATGTATGTCACTGTTGACCTCTTTCTGTCTCTATGGCGTGTAGTTGCTGTTAGTATAAACATGTGAGTTATCATCATATAAACCACATGTATGTCACTTTTGACCTCTTTCTGTCTCTATGGCGTGTAGTTACTGTTACTATAAACATGTGAGTTATCATCATACAAACCACATGTATGTCACTGTTGACCTCTTTCTGTCTCTATGGCGTGTAGTTACTGTTACTATAAACATGTGAGTTATCATCATACAAACCACATGCATGTCACTGTTGACCTCTTTCTGTCTCTATGGCATGTAGTTACTGTTACTATAAACATGTGAGTTATCATCATACAAACCACATGTATGTCACTGTTGACCTCTTCCTGTTTTTGTGGCGTGTAGTTACTGTTACTATAAACATGTGAGTTATCATCATATAAACCACATGTATGTCACTGTTGACCTCTTCCTGTTTTTGTGGCGTGTAGTTACTGTTACTATAAACATGTGAGTTATCATCATATAAACCACATGTATTTCACTGTTGACCTCTTCCTGTTTCTGTGGCATGTAGTTACTGTTACTATAAACATGTGAGTTATCATCATATAAACCATATGTATGTCACTGTTGACCTCTTCCTGTTTCTGTGGCGTGTAGTTGCTGTTAGTATAAACATGTGAGTTATCATCATACAAACCACATGTATGTCACTGTTGACCTCTTCCTGTTTCTGTTGCGTTTAGTTACTGTTAGTATAAACATGTGAGTTATCATCATATAAACCACATGTATGTCACTTTTGACCTCTTTCTGTCTCTATGGCGTGTAGTTACTGTTACTATAAACATGTGAGTAATCATCATATAAACCACATGTATGTCACTTTTGACCTCTTTCTGTCTCTATGGCGTGTAGTTACTGTTACTATAAACATGTGAGTTATCATCATATAAACCACATGTATGTCACTTTTGACCTCTTTCTGTCTCTATGGCGTGTAGTTACTGTTACTATAAACATGTGAGTTATCATCATATAAACCACATGTATGTCACTTTTGACCTCTTTCTGTCTCTATGGCGTGTAGTTACTGTTACTATAAACATGTGAGTTATCATCATACAAACCACATGTATGTCACTGTTGACCTCTTTCTCCGTGACATGAAGTCATTGCTGGCGGGGGCAGCAAAGGTTGCAGACAAACTGGAGTCAGGGAAGACATCAGTGGTGGTTCACTGCAGCGACGGGTGGGACAGGACGGCCCAGCTTACCTCACTGAGCATGCTCATGTTGGACAGTTACTACCGCACGTTGAGAGGCTTCCAGGTCAGTTCAATCAGACGTTTATACTGACCCTTTACCTGTGTTTATTCAAGAGTGGTTACAAATGGTTTGTTGTTTTCTGCAGGTGCTGCTGGAGAAGGAGTGGATCAGCTTTGGACACAAGTTTGCTGCTGTAAGAAAATCAAAATTCTTCTCCTGATACCATTACAGTTCATGATCTGAAGCTGATAACCCCTGTGTTTAAATCTTTTGTCATTTTAGAAATAATTGATTGTAGTAAAAAACACTTTTTAAACCTTAACTCTCTTTGTTTCAGCGTGTTGGTCATGGCGATGAGAACCATGCTAACTCTGAGCGCTCACCGCTCTTTGTCCAGTTTATCGACTGCGTGTGGCAGATGACCCGACAGGTGCGTTAACCTGCTGCTATTATTTTATATCAAGCTTTACTTCCTGTCACTTATCATTCATCCATGCTCTCTCACTACAGTTCCCAGCAGCCTTTGAGTTTAACGAGCTCTTCTTGATCACTGTGCTGGATCACCTCTACAGCTGCCTGTTTGGGACATTCCTCTACAACAGCGAACAAGAGAGGACGGCCAAGGTAAATGCTCACATGGTCAGAACAGGTAGAGAGGACAGCCAAGGTAGACACCAACATGGTCAGAACAGGTAAAGAGGACAGCCAAGGTAGACACCAACATGGTCAGAACAGGTAAAGAGGACAGCCAAGGTAGACACCAACATGGTCAGAACAGGTAAAGAGGACAGCCAAGGTAGACACCAACATGGTCAGAACATTTATAGAGGACAGCCAAGGTAGACACCAACATGGTCAGAACATTTATAGAGGACAGCCAAGGTAGACACCAACATGGTCAGAACATTTATAGAGGACAGCCAAGGTAGACACCAACATGGTCAGAACATTTATAGAGGACAGCCAAGGTAGACACCAACATGGTCAGAACATTTATAGAGGACAGCCAAGGTAGACACCAACATGGTCAGAACATTTATAGAGGACAGCCAAGGTAGACACCAACATGGTCAGAGCATTTATAGAGGACAGCCAAGGTAGACACCAACATGGTCAGAGCATTTATAGAGGACAGCCAAGGTAGACACCACCATGGTCAGAATATTTATAGAGGACAGCCAAGGTAGACACCAACATGGTCAGAATATTTATAGAGGACAGCCAAGGTAGACACCACCATGGTCAGAATATTTATAGAGGACAGCCAAGGTAGACACCACCATGGTCAGAACATTTATAGAGGACAGCCAAGGTAGAGAGAGGCATCTGGCTGCAGCCCTCAGGCAAACCTCTACACTGGTTCGAAACCTCTACGCTGGGGCGAAACCTCTACGCGGGGGCAAAACCGTGACGTATATTACCCGCGACGAAATTTCAGCTCCAGCTGCTTTGCGACAGGCTGACCCTAAACCTAACCAGTCGGATTTAAACACCTAAACCTAACCAGTCGGGGTTTAATAGCATATTGGTTGGCGATTGCTACTGCACGGTCCAGTGTAGACCCGTACGCTAGAGGTTTCACCCCACCGTAGAGGTCTCCAGCCGAACGCCTCAGCGTAGAGGTTTGCTCGAGGGCTGCAGCCAGACCCTCTTGAAGGTAGACACCAACATGGTCAGAACAGGTAGAGAGGACAGCCAAGGTAGACACCAACATGGTCAGAACAGGTAGAGAGGACAGCCAAGGTAGACACCAACATGGTCAGAACATTTATAGAGGACAGCCAAGGTAGACACCAACATGGTCAGAATATTTATAGAGGACAGCCAAGGTAGACACCAACATGGTCAGAACATTTATAGAGGACAGCCAAGGTAGACACCAACATGGTCAGAACAGGTAGAGAAGGACAGCCAAGGTAGACACCAACATGGTCAGAACAGGTAGAGAGGACAGCCAAGGTAGACACCAACATGATCAGAATATTTATAGAGGACAGCCAAGGTAGACACCAACATGGTCAGAACAGGTAGAGAAGGACAGCCAAGGTAGACACCACCATGGTCAGAATATTTATAGAGGA
The DNA here is from genome assembly GCF_018320785.1 of Cheilinus undulatus. NCBI lineage: Eukaryota > Metazoa > Chordata > Actinopteri > Labriformes > Labridae > Cheilinus > Cheilinus undulatus. Next base: position 11,848 of record NW_024571687.1, on the reverse strand, counting down.
CAGCCAAGGTAGACACCAACATGGTCAGAACAGGTAGAGAGGACAGCCAAGGTAGACACCAACATGGTCAGAACATTTATAGAGGACAGCCAAGGTAGAGAGAGGCATCTGGCTGCAGCCCTCGGGCAAACCTCTACGCTGGTTCGAAACCTCTACGCTGTAGCGAAACCTCTACGCTGGTTCGAAACCTCTACGCTGTAGCGAAACCTCTACGCTGGGGCGAAACCTCTACGCGGGGGCAAAACCTCTCCGCTGGGGCGTGACGTATATTACCCGCGACAAAATTTCAGCTCCAGCCGCTTTGCGACAGGCTGACCCTAAACCTAACCAGTCGGATTTTAATGCCTTAACCTAACCAGTCGGATTTTAATGCCTTAACCTAACCAGTTGGATTTAAACACCTAAACCTAACAGCCAGACCCTCTTTAAGGTAGACACCAACATGGTCAGAACAGGTAGAGAGGACAGCCAAGGTAGACACCAACATGGTCAGAACAGGTAGAGAGGACAGCCAAGGTAGACACCAACATGGTCAGAACAGGTAGAGAGGACAGCCAAGGTAGACACCAACATGGTCAGAATATTTATAGAGGACAGCCAAGGTAGACACCAACATGGTCAGAACAGGTAGAGAGGACAGCCAAGGTAGACACCAACATGGTCAGAATATTTATAGAGGACAGCCAAGGTAGACACCAACATGGTCAGAACAGGTAGAGAGGACAGCCAAGGTAGACACCAACATGGTCAGAACAGGTAGAGAGGACAGCCAAGGTAGACACCAACATGGTCAGAATATTTATAGAGGACAGCCAAGGTAGACACCAACATGGTCAGAACAGGTAGAGAGGACAGCCAAGGTAGACACCAACATGGTCAGAATATTTATAGAGGACAGCCAAGGTAGACACCAACATGGTCAGAACAGGTAGAGAGGACAGCCAAGGTAGACACCAACATGGTCAGAACAGGTAGAGAGGACAGCCAAGGTAGACACCAACATGGTCAGAACAGGTAAAGAGATCCACAGATGTAGTTCTGTTCCTTTCGGGTGGGGTCTAACATTCTACTTGTCTGACAGAGATGAAAGTTTACCTGTTCTTTACCTGTAGGAGGTCCAGAGCAGCACAATTTCTCTGTGGTCTTACATCAACAGGTGAGACAGTTTTCCTTCTTTACACTGATCTTAATTGTATTTTTATATTTGATTGTATTTTAAAGTGATTTGTTTTTTCATTAACCAATATAATCATTAGTTTAAACACAGCGGCAGTTTCAGGCCACACCTACACCATGGTGTCAGCTCATCACCTAGAGTTCTATTGTATTGATAACCCTTGTGTTGATTAATGATTGTGTACCCTCATCAGCCAACCGGAGGACTTCACTAACCCGTTCTACGTGGACTACCAGAACCACGTCCTGTACCCGCTGGTCTCCTCCAGACACCTGGAGCTGTGGAGCAGTTACTACGCGCGCTGGAACCCCCGCATGAGGCCGCAGGTACTCCACCTGTTAGAGGTGTAGGCAGAGGGAGGGGTTAGCGTGAGGAGGCGGGGTAGAGTGTATCTAGTGTGTCTAATTCTGTCCCATCTCCCCTTTCAGGTCCCGGTCCATCAGAGTCTGAAAGAGCTGTTGATCCTGAGGGCGGAGCTACAGAGGAGGGTGGAGGAGCTGCAGAGAGACGCCTCTTCTTCACACTCCCTGTCCTCCTCTGACCACTCCCCCTCCCCCACACACGCCACTGGCACTCCTGTCCACACTGCCGTCTGATCCACAACACTGCCTGATCCACACCGCCGTCTGATCCACAACACTGCCTGATCCACACCGCCGTCTGATCCACACCGCCATCTGATCCACACCGCCGTCTGATCCACAACACCGCCTGATCCACACCGCCGTCTGATCCACACCGCCGTCTGATCCACACCGCCGCCTGATCCACACCGCCGTCTGATCCACAACGCCGTCTGATCCACAACGCCGTCCGGCTCTGGCGTTAATCTGCACTGAAACACAAACCGCCCTAACAGGAGTAAGCATAGACATCGTAAACTGTTCTTAGATGCCTGGTTGAGTGTTTGCCTGCTGCTGCACTCCATCGTGTTGACTTTTACCAGAGGCTAGACGGCATCAGAGTCACAGAAGTATAGAGAGGAGCCGTGGGTTTACTGAAAAAAGCACACAGGTTAACATAAAAAAGATTTAGATTGTTGTTAAGATTGGTTAGATAATCAGTGAATCAGGTGAGGATAGACAGATTAAACCGTCTGTGGTTACTGCGTTCTCCTCAGGGTCAGGTTAATGTGATTCATTTGATTAATGTGTTAATCTGATAGCCATACTTGTTACAAGCCTGCTGGTGAGTGCTGAGCTAAGCTAGAGAGTGCTGAGCTAAGCTAGCAAGTGTTGAGCTAAGCTAGAGAGTGTTGAGCTAAGCTAGAGAGTGCTGAGCTAAGCTAGAGAGTGTTGAGCTAAGCTAGAGAGTGTTGAGCTAAGCTAGAGAGTGTTGAGCTAAGCTAGAGAGTGTTGAGCTAAGCTAGAGAGTGTTGAGCTAAGCTAGAGAGTGCTGAGCTAAGCTAGAGAGTGTTGAGCTAAGCTAGAGAGTGCTGAGCTAAGCTAGAGAGTGTTGAGCTAAGCTAGAGAGTGCTGAGCTAAGCTAGAGAGTGTTGAGCTAAGCTAGAGAGTGCTGAGCTAAGCTAGAGAGTGTTGAGCTAAGCTAGAGAGTGCTGAGCTAAGCTAGAGAGTGTTGAGCTAAGCTAGAGAGTGTTGAGCTAAGCTAGAGAGTGCTGAGCTAAGCTAGAGAGTGCTGAGCTAAGCTAGAGAGTGCTGAGCTAAGCTAGCAAGTGTTGAGCTAAGCTAGAGAGTGTTGAGCTAAGCTAGAGAGTGCTGAGCTAAGCTAGAGAGTGTTGAGCTAAGCTAGAGAGTGCTGAGCTAAGCTAGAGAGTGTTGAGCTAAGCTAGAGAGTGTTGAGCTAAGCTAGAGAGTGCTGAGCTAAGCTAGAGAGTGCTGAGCTAAGCTAGCAAGTGCTGAGCTAAGCTAGAGAGTGTTGAGCTAAGCTAGAGAGTGCTGAGCTAAGCTAGAGAGTGTTGAGCTAAGCTAGAGAGTGTTGAGCTAAGCTAGAGAGTGCTGAGCTAAGCTAGAGAGTGTTGAGCTAAGCTAGAGAGTGTTGAGCTAAGCTAGAGAGTGCTGAGCTAAGCTAGAGAGTGTTGAGCTAAGCTAGAGAGTGTTGAGCTAAGCTAGAGAGTGTTGAGCTAAGCTAGAGAGTGTTGAGCTAAGCTAAAGAGTGCTGAGCTAAGCTAGAGAGTGTTGAGCTAAGCTAGAGAGTGTTGAGCTAAGCTAAAGAGTGCTGAGCTAAGCTAGAGAGTGCTGAGCTAAGCTAAAGAGTGCTGAGCTAAGCTAGAGAGTGTTGAGCTAAGCTAGAGAGTGTTGAGCTAAGCTAGAGAGTGTTGAGCTAAGCTAGAGTGTTGAGCTAAGCTAGAGAGTGTTGAGCTAAGCTAGAGTGTTGAGCTAAGCTAGAGAGTGTTGAGCTAAGCTAGAGAGTGTTGAGCTAAGCTAGAGAGTGTTGAGCTAAGCTAAAGAGTGTTGAGCTAAGCTAGAGAGTGTTGAGCTAAGCTAGAGAGTGTTGAGCTAAGCTAGAGAGTGCTGAGCTAAGCTAGCAAGTGTTGAGCTAAGCTAGAGAGTGCTGAGCTAAGCTAAAGAGTGCTGAGCTAAGCTAGAGAGTGTTGAGCTAAGCTAGAGAGTGTTGAGCTAAGCTAGCAAGTGTTGAGCTAAGCTAGAGAGTGTTGAGCTAAGCTAGCAAGTGTTGAGCTAAGCTAGAGAGTGTTGAGCTAAGCTAGAGAGTGTTGAGCTAAGCTAGAGAGTGCTGAGCTAAGCTAGCAAGTGTTGAGCTAAGCTAGAGAGTGTTGAGCTAAGCTAGAGAGTGTTGAGCTAAGCTAGAGAGTGCTGAGCTAAGCTAGAGAGTGCTGAGCTAAGCTAGAGAGTGTTGAGCTAAGCTAGAGAGTGTTGAGCTAAGCTAGAGAGTGCTGAGCTAAGCTAGAGAGTGTTGAGCTAAGCTAGAGAGTGTTGAGCTAAGCTAGAGAGTGTTGAGCTAAGCTAGAGAGTGTTGAGCTGCTAGAGAGTGTTGAGCTGCTAGAGAGTGTTGAGCTAAGCTAGAGAGTGCTGAGCTGCTAGAGAGTGTTGAGCTAAGCTAGAGAGTGCTGAGCTAAGCTAGAGAGTGTTGAGCTGCTAGAGAGTGCTGAGCTAAGCTAGAGAGTGTTGAGCTGCTAGAGAGTGTTGAGCTTAGAGAGTGCTGAGCTAAGCTAGATAGTGTTGAGCTAAGCTAGAGAGTGTTGAGCTAAGCTAGAGAGTGTTGAGCTAAGCTAGAGAGTGTTGAGCTAAGCTAGAGAGTGTTGAGCTGCTAGAGAGTGCTGAGCTAAGCTAGAGAGTGCTGAGCTGCTAGAGAGTGCTGAGCTAAGCTAGCAAGTGTTGAGCTAAGCTAGAGAGTGTTGAGCTAAGCTAGAGAGTGCTGAGCTAAGCTAGAGAGTGTTGAGCTAAGCTAGAGAGTGCTGAGCTAAGCTAGAGAGTGTTGAGCTAAGCTAGAGAGTGTTGAGCTAAGCTAGAGAGTGCTGAGCTAAGCTAGAGAGTGTTGAGCTAAGCTAGAGAGTGTTGAGCTAAGCTAGAGAGTGCTGAGCTAAGCTAGAGAGTGTTGAGCTGCTAGAGAGTGCTGAGCTAAGCTAGAGAGTGCTGAGCTAAGCTATGAGCTAAGCTAGAGAGTGTTGAGCTAAGCTAGAGAGTGCTGAGCTAAGCTAGAGAGTGTTGAGCTAAGCTAGAGAGTGCTGAGCTAAGCTAGAGAGTGTTGAGCTAAGCTAGAGAGTGTTGAGCTAAGCTAGAGAGTGCTGAGCTAAGCTAGAGAGTGTTGAGCTAAGCTAGAGAGTGTTGAGCTAAGCTAGAGAGTGCTGAGCTAAGCTAGAGAGTGTTGAGCTAAGCTAGAGAGTGTTGAGCTAAGCTAGAGAGTGTTGAGCTAAGCTAAAGAGTGCTGAGCTAAGCTAGAGAGTGTTGAGCTAAGCTAGAGAGTGTTGAGCTAAGCTAAAGAGTGCTGAGCTAAGCTAGAGAGTGCTGAGCTAAGCTAAAGAGTGCTGAGCTAAGCTAGAGAGTGTTGAGCTAAGCTAGAGAGTGTTGAGCTAAGCTAGAGAGTGTTGAGCTAAGCTAGAGTGTTGAGCTAAGCTAGAGAGTGTTGAGCTAAGCTAGAGTGTTGAGCTAAGCTAGAGAGTGTTGAGCTAAGCTAGAGAGTGTTGAGCTAAGCTAGAGAGTGTTGAGCTAAGCTAAAGAGTGTTGAGCTAAGCTAGAGAGTGTTGAGCTAAGCTAGAGAGTGTTGAGCTAAGCTAGAGAGTGCTGAGCTAAGCTAGCAAGTGTTGAGCTAAGCTAGAGAGTGCTGAGCTAAGCTAAAGAGTGTTGAGCTAAGCTAGAGAGTGTTGAGCTAAGCTAGAGAGTGTTGAGCTAAGCTAGAGAGTGCTGAGCTAAGCTAGCAAGTGTTGAGCTAAGCTAGAGAGTGCTGAGCTAAGCTAGCAAGTGTTGAGCTAAGCTAGAGAGTGTTGAGCTAAGCTAGAGAGTGTTGAGCTAAGCTAGAGAGTGTTGAGCTAAGCTAGAGAGTGTTGAGCTAAGCTAGAGAGTGTTGAGCTAAGCTAGAGAGTGCTGAGCTAAGCTAGCAAGTGTTGAGCTAAGCTAGAGAGTGCTGAGCTAAGCTAGCAAGTGTTGAGCTAAGCTAGAGAGTGTTGAGCTAAGCTAGAGAGTGTTGAGCTAAGCTAGAGAGTGTTGAAGATGGTACAAAGGATGAAAATGTGGTCTCTGTAGTCGACATTGTTTAGGCTGTACTGTTAAATAAATTCACAAACGTATGTTTTTTCATACAGCGTTTCTTGTGATTGGCCCTTTTACTGCGTAAACTCAAACTTTCCTCGTCTACTTGTGTTGCTTTATATTGCGGCTCTTCTTCTGGTAATGTGGTGGTGATGTTGACATTTGTCAGCCAGCCAGTGAGGTATCTACGTTTATTATGTCTATGGAATAACCAGCTAACAGAGTTCACTGTCACTAATGACCAGGAAATGGCCATATTTGGTCAAAAGAGCAGAGCTGGACTTCCTATGATGCTAACATCCAGACCTCTGAATAATAAACCTCCACCTTCTTTTCCAAATATGGTCATTTCCAGTGATTAGAAGATTGATGCTCCAACAGTAATCCCTCAAATGATGACATCACTGTTGCCACACCCCCTCGCTGTGTAGCCAGGACTATTTCCTCATTAATCACTGTGTTGTTAACTAGAGGGAGTCTAATTTAATTTATTACCATGTTTCTTATGAAGTTTAATGATTTTAAAGTTTTCAGCATCGTTGATCTCAGCCAACCTACCAGCCCTATGTTCACATCTGGGTCATGTGACCTTTACACCACCTTTGGACCAATCAGTGGAGGCTGGTTGGTGTTTGTCTCAGGTTGTTTGGAGAGTTTAATAATCTGCACTAACTGCATGTTTTCTAGTTATTTGAGCTTTAAATCAAGGTAAGAACCTAATGAGACCTGGAGTTCGGACTCAGACTAGACTGAATGGTCCTTCAGAGGATTATAATGGTAGAAATCAGCTGCCTCTGCTCTAGCACAGTTTAAAACAGGTTATATTAGTTTGTAATGGTTGTTTTTAGTCTGTCTGTAATCCAGGTGTAACCACCCCTCACCTGTCTCACCTGGTCACACTGCCACACCTGTTACTGTGATGCTGCCTTTCTCAAAACGTTGAGCCTTGTTTTTATAAAAGTTTTGTTTGTGTTGTCTTTCCACCTCTCTGGGACCTTTTTGTTCTTCGCTGCATTTTAAAATGTTGTCATGAAGTATACAGATTTAAAAAACAAATATAAATACATACATAGACACTGAGAACCTTCCTTCAGAACTCACTGAGGCTATGGACACATGCACAGGTGAGCATCAATGCGTTAGAAACCAAGGAGATGGCTGAACTGTTTTAAATGATTTTATTTCTGTCATAATTATCAGTGTTATGGGAAGGCCTTAATGACTCCCTGTGGTGTTTGGGTCATTTGTTTACATAAAAACTGTGTTTAGTCTTGATTTAGAGGACCACTCTCTCAAACTAACATGGTTTCATCCTGGTTTGACTGTATTTGGTGACATTTTTACTGTGTCTAAAAACCTATCTCACCTTTAAATTCACTTCCTGTTTGCTGGTGTGATGTGACCATGTTTATTTGTTTGTTTCACTCTGAAACCATGAATAAACTGAAGTAACTGAACCTTAACCCTGTCTCTTCTAACCCTCAGAGTGTGTTTTTTAATTTTTTAATTATTTTATTTATGTCATAATTATCTTTATTATTATTATTTTTAAGGCCTCGTTGACACAGTGAAGACTCCAGCGTTAATCAGAATCCTTTAGTAGTGTTTGATCATTTGTTTACATCTGAACTGTTGAGTATTTTTTTTTCCGTGTCTATAAACATAACTCATCGATAAACTCACTTCCTGTTTTCTGGCGTCATGTGACCTTGTGTGTAAATAAAACATGTCTGTTGATGTGAAATAAAAGCGCCATCACTGAATGAAGAAGAGATTCTGTTTGTTTGATTAATGGTCATATTTATCCTATTTTTTATATATATAAACGACATTAGCTAATCAGAAGAATTAAACAGAGGACTGTCTGACTGTTGAGTGGTCATCAGAGTGACTCTGTGACTGTTGAGTGGTCATCAGAGTGACTCTGTGACTGTTGAGTGGTCATCAGAGTGACTCTGTGACTGTTGAGTGGTCATCACAGTGACTGTTGAGTGGTCATCACAGTGACTCTGTGACTGTTGAGTGGTCATCAGAGTGACTGTTGAGTGGTCATCACAGTGACTCTGTGACTGTTGAGTGGTCATCACAGTGACTGTTGAGTGGTCATCACAGTGACTGTTGAGTGGTCATCACAGTGACTGTTGAGTGTTCAGAGTGACTGTTGAGTGGTCATCACAGTGACTGTTGAGTGGTCATCACAGTGACTGTTGAGTGGTCATCACAGTGACTGTTGAGTGGTCATCACAGTGACTGTTGAGTGGTCATCAGAGTGACTCTGTGACTGTTGAGTGGTCATCACAGTGACTGTTGAGTGGTCATCACAGTGACTGTTGAGTGTTCAGAGTGACTGTTGAGTGGTCATCACAGTGACTGTTGAGTGGTCATCACAGTGACTCTGTGACTGTTGAGTGGTCATCAGAGTGACTGTTGAGTGGTCATCACAGTGACTGTTGAGTGGTCATCACAGTGACTGTTGAGTGTTCAGAGTGACTGTTGAGTGGTCATCACAGTGACTGTTGAGTGGTCATCAGAGTGACTGTTGAGTGGTCATCAGAGTGACTCTGTGACTGTTGAGTGGTCATCACAGTGACTGTTGAGTGGTCATCACAGTGACTGTTGAGTGTTCAGAGTGACTGTTGAGTGGTCATCACAGTGACTGTTGAGTGGTCATCACAGTGACTGTTGAGTGGTCATCACAGTGACTGTTGAGTGGTCATCACAGTGACTGTTGAGTGGTCATCACAGTGACTGTTGAGTGGTCATCACAGTGACTGTTGAGTGGTCATCAGAGTGACTCTGTGACTGTTGAGTGGTCATCACAGTGACTGTTGAGTGGTCATCACAGTGACTGTTGAGTGTTCAGAGTGACTGTTGAGTGGTCATCACAGTGACTGTTGAGTGGTCATCAGAGTGACTGTTGAGTGGTCATCACAGTGACTGTTGAGTGGTCATCACAGTGACTGTTGAGTGGTCATCACAGTAACTGTTGAGTGTTCAGAGTGACTGTTGAGTGGTCATCACAGTGACTGTTGAGTGTTCATCACAGTGACTGTTGAGTGTTCATCAGAGTGACTCTGTGACTGTTGAGTGGTCATCAGAGTGACTGTTGAGTGGTCATCACAGTGACTATTGAGTGGTCATCAGAGTGACTGTTGAGTGTTCATCAGAGTGACTCCGTGACTGTTGAGTGGTCATCACAGTGACTGTTGAGTGGTCATCACAGTGACTATTGAGTGGTCATCAGAGTGACTGTTGAGTGGTCATCACAGTGACTGTTGAGTGGTCATCAGAGTGACTGTTGAGTGGTCATCACAGTGACTGTTGAGTGGTCATCACAGTGACTGTTGAGTGGTCATCACAGTGACTGTTGAGTGGTCATCAGAGTCACTCTGTGACTGTTGAGTGGTCATCAGAGTGACTCTGTGACTGTTGAGTGATCATCTGAGTGACTCTGTGACTGTTGAGTGGTCATCAGAGTCACTCTGTGACTGTTGAGTGGTCATCAGAGTTACTCTGTGACTGTTGAGTGATCATCAGAGTGACTGTTGAGTGGTCATCACAGTGACTGTTGAGTGGTCATCACAGTGACTGTTGAGTGGTCATCACAGTGACTCTGTGACTGTTGAGTGGTCATCAGAGTGACTGTTGAGTGGTCATCAGAGTGACTGTGACTGTTGAGTGATTATCAGAGTGACTGTTGAGTGGTCATCAGAGTGACTCTGTGACTGTTGAGTGATCATCAGAGTGACTCTGTGACTGTTGAGTGTTCATAAGAGTGACTGTTGAGTGTTCAGAGTGACTCTGTGACTGTTGAGTGATCATCAGAGTGACTCTGTGACTGTTGAGTGGTCATCAGAATGACTCTGTGACTGTTGAGTGTTCATCAGAGTGACTCTGTGACTGTTGAGTGTTCATCAGAGTGAATTTGTGACTGTTGAGTGGTCTTCAGAGTCACTCTGTGTCTGTTGAGTGGTCTTCAGAGTCACTCTGTGTCTGTTGAGTGGTCATCAGAGTTACTCTGTGACTGTTGAGTGGTCATCAGAGTGACTGTTGAGTGTTCATCAGAGTGACTCTGTGACTGTTGAGTGTTCATCAGAGTGACTCTGTGACTGTTGAGTGGTCATCAGAGTCACTCTGTGACTGTTGAGTGGTCATCAGAGTTACTCTGTGACTGTTGAGTGGTCATCAGATTGACTGTGGAGTGTTCATCAGAGTGACTCTGTGACTGTTGAGTGTTCATCAGAGTGACTCTGTGACTGTTGAGTGTTCATCAGAGTGACTCTGTGACTGCTGAGTGGTCATCAGAGTCACTCTGTGACTGTTGAGTAGTCATTGGATAAACTCTGTGACTGTTGAGTGGTCATTAGAGTGACTCTGTGACTGTTAAGTGGTCATCAGAGTGACTCTGTGACTGTTGAGTGGTCATCAGAGTGACTCTGTGACTGTTGAGTGGTCATCAGAGTGACTCTGTGACTGTTGAGTGGTCATCAGAGTGACTCTGTGACTGTTGAGTGGTCATCAGACTGACTGTTGAGTGGTCATCAGAGTGACTGTTGAGTGTTCATCAGAGTGACTCTGTGACTGTTGAGTGTTCATCAGAGTGACTCTGTGACTGTTGAGTGGTCATCAGAGTGACTCTGTGACTGTTGAGTGGTCTTCAGAGTCACTCTGTGACTGTTGAGTGGTCATCAGAGTTACTCTGTGACTGTTGAGTGGTCATCAGACTGACTGTTGAGTGTTCATCAGAGTGACTCTGTGACTGTTGAGTGTTCATCAGAGTGACTCTGTGACTGTTGAGTGGTCTTCAGAGTCACTCTGTGACTGTTGAGTGGTCATCAGAGTTACTCTGTGACTGTTGAGTGGTCATCAGAGTGACTCTGTGACTGTTGAGTGGTCTTCAGAGTCACTCTGTGACTGTTGAGTGGTCATCAGAGTTACTCTGTGACTGTTGAGTGGTCATCAGAGTGACTGTTGAGTGTTCATCAGAGTGACTCTGTGACTGTTGAGTGGTCATCAGAGTTACTCTGTGACTGTTGAGTGGTCATCAGAGTGACTGTTGAGTGTTCATCAGAGTGACTCTGTGACTGTTGAGTGTTCATCAGAGTGACTCTGTGACTGTTAAGTGTGTTTGTTGATCTCATGTTGATAGAATTAGTTGACAGTTTCAAACAATTTTGTGGTTTGAAATGTTAAATTGGTAGGTGTAATGATCCACAGACGTCCACAAGATGGAGCTGTTGTATTTTTTCTCTTAGTTAAACATTTCTCTCAGTGACACTTAATGAACATATTCAACCACATGGAATACACACACGTATGTGTGTCTGTGTGTGTGTATGGTCATCATAACTGTGCAACAGGAGGGGGAGCTATGTCATCCATCTTTAGTGATAAGCCTGAGCATGTGCAGTAACCTGCTGTTTACTGAGAGCTGAGACTCCTAGACCTCTTGTGAGAAGATGAAGCTGCTCTGAACCGCTGTTTAAAAGTTCATTATGACTGTAATTCTGATTATGATATGACTCTAATCTGTTCGTTGGTCACTCTGCTTCTTTTCTGTCCTATCAAACATTCAAATAAAAGATAGAATATTGTTTACAGCATCAAAGGCATTGTTATAAAAATAAACTATCAATAAGTTGTAAAAAAAAAAAATTTGAACCTTTTAAACTATCAAAGAGGAAATAAAAAGTCATGAATTAAACAGTAACAGAAAAGATATTCAAAACATCCTAAATCATCAACAAATAATGTAAGGTATGAAAAGAGAATAAAGAAAGTTTAAAAAGAATCAAAATATCACAAATGTTTTTAAAGAAATATTATGTTTTACAGAAAGAATCAAGAATGAATCAGCAAAAGTCAAGAATGAATCAAGAATGAATCAGAAAGAGTCAAGAATGAATCAGAAAGAGTCAAGAATGAATCAGAAAGAGTCAAGTAAGAATCAGAAAAAGTCAAGAATGAATCACAAAGAGTCAAGCATGAATCAGAAAGAATCAAGAAT